>NC_030683.2:4467457-4684010 GCF_000004195.4 Xenopus tropicalis | reverse complement strand
AGCTTGCCCCCCCCCCCAATATGCTAAGCTAAGGCACATTGTTCGTGGCGCAGAACGCGATGGGGTCGATTTCACCCCCCCCCAGCACGCCACGCGAACCATCCAACCCCGCTTATAGAAATGGAAGACTAATTAAGAGAGAGCAGATCATAGCATTTCTATGATTAATTGCCTTCCCCGCGCTGGGGGGGAGGGATTCAGTATGGCGCGCTGCCAATGGGAAGCTTAACGCTGTTTTGCGAAATTGACGCGGCTTTGTTGTTCTGCATTATAAAGTGAGAAAAAGCCCGACTGTCCCCAGAACCAGCGCTCTACTGCAGCTGCAACTCTGCACATACACCACGACGGGAGAAACGCCAGCACTCAGTTGTTACTATCCTTTATTTATATAATGCTCTGTATAGTCCCTTCCCATCATGCCCAAACCTTGCACTCTAAGGTTTCCCTGTCTCCCTTCCCATCAGCCCCAAGCTTGCACTCTCAATGTTCCCTAATCCCATTCCCATCAGCCCGAAGCCCTATGTCCTTCCCCTCATAGCCGACTCACTTAATGTCCCTATCCCTTCCCAATGCACCCAAGAGTCGCACTCATAATGTCCTATCCCCTTCCCATGTCAGCCCAAGAGATTGCAGCTCTAATGTCCCTATCCCTTCCATCAGCCCTCAGAGCTTTTCATCTTAAGTCCCTATTCTCCATCCCATTCACCCCTGCAGAGTGCCTAATGTCTTCCCACCAATCCCCGGGCTGCCCTAACTATCCCCTTCCATCAGCCCAAAAGCTTGCACTCTAATGTCCCTATCCCTTCCCATCAGCCCAAGAGCTTGCCACTCTAATGTCCCTATCCCCTCCCATCAGCCCCCGGAGCTTGCACTCTAATGTCCCTATCCCCTTCCATCAGCCCCGCACCTGCACTCTAATGTCCCATCCCCTTCCCATCAGCCCAAAGCTTGCCACTCTAATGTCCCTATCCCCTTCACATCAGCCCGGATTCACTCTAAGTCCCTATCCCCTTCCCATCAGCCCCTCAAGCTTGCACTCTAATGGCCCATATCCCTTCCCATCAGCCCCTAGAGCTTGCACTCTAATGTCCCTATCCCCTTCCATCAGCCCCTGCAGAGCTGCCACTCTAAGTCCCTATCCCCTTCCCATTAGCCCCTGCAGAGCTTGCACTCTAATGTCCCCCCTCCCATCCCTTGCAGAGCTGCCTATGCTCACGTTCCCTAGCTGTTGTTATAGGGCCTATAGTGCTCCCCCAAGATTAATGGCTAAATTACACTGCCCAAGGTCAGCCATCATGTTTCCCAGGGGGCACTTTATGCCCAGTCTGTGTCAGTGCTGAGGTCATTACTGGAGGTGGGAGGAAAGAAATAAGGAATCAGCAAAGGAAGGGTTCTGTTATGTAAAGGGAATGAATGTCGGACTTACATAATTCTGTTAGCCTAGCTGAAGTGTTTTAAGTTTATTGATTTCTGTGAGAAAATCTGATTAGGCATCCATTACTGATTAGGCTTGTTGCTGGTGTGTCACTGTGTGTGGCGTGTGTGAGAACGGGGGAGGGGTCCTGGTTTATCAGGATATTATCCAATCAGCTCTCTGGCCAAAGAAATCCATGGGAAAGCTGGAAAGTTAACCATTATTCTGCTGTTACTGTGCCAACATATTCCATTACGCGCAGTACAGAAGATTATACATCTTCCCATCAGTCCCTGCCCCATGAGCTTACAATCTAACGTTCCCATCTCATATTGCCACAAGCCCACTGCCCCAGTGAGCTACAATCTAAGCGTCCTATCCCATTCCATCAGCCGCCCCAGTGAGCTTACAATCTAAGGTCCCTAATCCATTCCCATCAAGTCCCTGACCCCATGAGCTTACAATCTAGGTCCCATATCCCATTCCCATTCGAGCTCCCTGCCCCATGACTACAATACTAATCTCTATACCCATTCCCCATCCAGCCCTGCCGCCACGTGATGCTTACAAATCTAAGGCCCTATCCCATTCCCCATCATCCCTGCCCCTGAGCCTTACAATCTAAGCGCCCTATCACATTCGCCATCAGCCCCTGCCCCAGTGAGCTTAACAATCTAAGGTCCTATCCCATTCCCATCAGTCCCTGCCCCAGTAGCTACAATCTAAAGGCCCCTACCATTCCCCAGCCCCTGCCCAGTGAGCTTACAGATCTAAGCGGTCCCTATCCCATTCCCACAGTCCCCTGCCCAGTGAGCTTACAACTCTAAGGTCCCTATCGCCTATTCCCATCACGCCCTGCCCAGTGAGCTTACATCTAAGGTCCCCTATCACATTCCCATCAGTCCCTGCCCCAGTGAGTTACAATCTCAGGTCCCTATCGCACTTCCCATCAGCCCCTGCCCCAGTGAGGCTTACAATCTAAGCGTCCCCTATCCCATTCCATCAGCCCTGCCCCAGTGAGCTTACAATCTAAGTCCCTATCACATTCCCAATCAGCTCCCTGCCCGCAGTACTGTACAATCTAAGGTCCTATGCACATTCCTCAGCTCCTGCCCCACGTGAAGTTACAACTAAGCGCCCTATCCCATTCCCATCAGCTGCCTGCCCCAGCTTGAAGCTACAATCTAATGGTCCTATCACATTCCCATCAGTCCCTGCCCATGAGTGTACAATCTAAAGGCTCCCTATCACATTCCCATCAGTCCCGTCCCCAGTGACTTACAATCTAAGGTCCCGTTCACATTCCCATCAGCCCGCTGCCGCCAGTGAGACTTACAATCTAAGGTCTCCTATCCCATTCCCAATCAGCTCCTGCCTCCAGGAGCTTACAATCTAAGGGCCCTGTCCCATTCCCATCAGCCCCTGCCCCAGTGAGCTGACAATCTTAAGTCCTATCCATTCCCATCAGCGCCTGCCCCCAGGAGCTTACAATCTAAGTCCCTATCCACATTCCATCACCCCTGCCCCAGTGCAGCTTACAATCTAAGTCCCTATCCCATCCCATCAGCCCCTGCCCAGGAGCTTACAATCTAAGTCCCTATCACCCATCCATCAAGTCCCTGCCCATGAGCTTACAATCTAAGTCCCTATCACATTCCCATCAGCCCCCCCCCAGTGAGCTTACAATCTAAGGTCCCCTATCCAGTTCCCATCAGTCCCTGCCCCAGTGAGCTTACAATCTAAAGTCCCTATCACATCCCATCAGTCCCTGCCCAGTAGCTTTACAATCTAAGGGCCCTATCCATTCCCATCAGTCCCTGCCCCAGTGAGTCTTACAATCTAAGGTCCCTATATCCCACATTCCCCCAATCAGCCCCTGCCCCAGTGAGCTTACAATCTAAGGTCCCTACGCATTCCCATCAAGTCCCTGCCCAGTGAGCTTACAATCTAAGTCCCTATCGCCATTCCCATCAGTCCCTGCCCCAGTGAGCTTAACAATCTAGTCCCTATCCCATTCCCATCAGTTCCCTTGCTCCCAGTGAGCTTACAATCTGAACGTCCCTATCGCATTCCCATCAGTCCCTGCCCCAGTGACTTACAATCTAAGGTCCCTATCCATTCCCATCAGCTCCCTGCCCCAGTGAAAGCTTACAATCTAAGGCCCCTATCCCATCCATCCAGTCCCTCTCCAGTGAGCTTACAATCTAATCCCTTCACATTCCCATCAGCCCCTGCCCATGAGCTTACAACTAAGAGTCCCCTATCCACATCCCATCAGCCCTCCCCAGTGATCGTTACCAATCTGAAGCCGCCATCACATTCCACAGCCCCTGCCCCAGTGAGCTTACAATCTAAGTCACTACCATTCCCATCATGCCTGCCCAGCTGAGCTTACAATCTAAAGGTCCCTATCCCATTTCCCATCAGTCCCTGCCCCATGAGCTTACAACTAAAGGTCCTATCCCATTCCATCAGTCCCTGCCCCGTGAGCTTACAACTAAGCTTCATCCCATCAGCTCAGTCTTACAATAAGACTATCCATCCCATCAGTCCCTGCCCCAGTGAGCTTACAATCTAACTATAGTGCCCTTAATCCCATTCCCTAAATCAGTCACTCCCCAGTGAGCTACTCTAAAGGTCATCCACTTGCCAAGCCGCCAGAGCTTACTCTAAGTCCTACTACCCCCCATCAGTCCGCCCCAGTTGAGCTTACATCTAAGGATCCCTATCCATTCCATCAGCCCCTGCCCCAGTGAGCTTACAATTCTAAGTCCCCTATCCATTCCCATCGCCCTGCCCCAGTGAGCTTACAATCTAAAGGTCCCTATCACTCCATACCTGCCCAACTACACTAGCGTATCTTCACCCCTGCCCCAGTGCAGCTTACAATCTAAAGTCCCTATCCCATCCCATCAAGTCCGCCCCATGAGCTTACAATTAAGGTCCCTATCACATTACCCATCAGCCCCTGCCCCAGTAGCTTACAACTAAGCTCCTCATCCCATCCCATCAGCCCTCCCCAGTGAGCTACAATCTAACGTCCCTATCACATTCCCATCAGCCCCTGCCCCAGTGAGCTTACAATCTAAGTCCCTATCCCATTTCCCATCAGGTCCCTCCCCCAGTGAGCTACAATCAAGGTCCCCTATCCCATTCCCATCAGTCCCTGCCCCAGTGAGCTTACAATCGTAAGCGTCCCTATTCCCATTTCCCATCAGTCCCGCCCCCAGTGAGCTTAACAATCTAAGCCCCTATCCACATTCCCATCAGCCTGCCCCAGTGAGCTTAACCAATACTAAGTCCCTATCCCATTCCCATCGAGTCCCTGCCTCCCAGTTGAGCTCATCCAATGCTAAGTGTTACACAATTAATAAGACAGAAATCCCAGAGAAAATGAAATTAAAGGGGAAGCTCTTATTCCTGGAATGTTCTCGACATTTCAGGAAATAATCCCAGATTGCACTAAATGTATCTGTAATCGGGAACAAATATTGATTTATGTCGATGTGGTTTAATGTTTTTAGATATAAAATCTGACCATAAAAGTGAAAGATTCGGATAACATTACCCGCCGCGCGCGAGCAGTAACAAATCTTGCCGCTGTGTCAGCATGGAAGTAATGGCTGAGAGCCCCCCCCCCACTAACAGCCTCCATGCATAAACCTACTGGGGTGTGAGCTCCTATACCCATTATGACAGAATTAATAAGCGAGAATAGAAAGTGGCGCTGGCTCGAGGCTGTCCCAATCCCATCATGTCTGCAAGTAAAGGGCGAACTATCCCCTCTGTCATTTTGTCTCCTGTACTAAGAACCAATTTCAGCAGAACAGCCCCCTCAAGTTTGCCCATAGCCTGTACAGAGGAGGATACCATAACACTATGGCACATACGATTTCCCCTACTAAGCACAATTCAGCAGGAACACCCCTAAGTTGCCCATTAGCCTGTACAGAGAGATACCATGAAAACTATGCACAATAGGGATTCCCCTTGTACTAAGCACAATTAAGCAGAAACAGCCCCCTAAGCTGCCCATACCTGTACAGAGAGATACGCATAAACACTATGCACATTAGGGATTCCCCCGTTACTAAGCACAAATTCAGCAGAACAGCCCACCTAAGTTTGCTCAAGCCTGTACAGAGACAATACCATAACAAACTTATGCACCATAGGGATTCCCCCTGCTACTAAGCACAATTCAGCAGAACAGGCCCCCTAAGTTTGCCCCATAGCCTGACAGAGAGATTACCATAAAACTAAATGGCACATAGGGATTCCCCTTACTAAGCCCACAATTCAGCCAGCGAACAGCCCCTAAGGTTGCCCATACATAGCCTGCTACAGAGAGATACCATAACACATATGGCACAATAGGATTCCCCAGTACTAAGCACAATTCAGCAGGAACAGCCCCCCTAAGCCCAACAGCCGCTAGTTAAACAGGGCAATATATTTAATATCCCAACAAACAGCCTCATTAAGCCAGCGAGGTTAATTGGAGGGGTAGGAGCAGTTAGAGGTATATAAGACAAACAGATCTCTATGAGGTGTTACTGAGCTCGGGTGGTTTATAGTCTCATTAACTAACTTGTCGGCTCGTTACTGCCGCACGTTTCTGGTTCTCCTCAACCTGTAACGGCAGCGATTTTATTCTGCAGTAATCAGATTTCCCTGACAGATTCTCCCAGTCGCTAGCGTCTCTCTCGCCATTTATTCCCGCGGCGCAATCATTATCTGCCCCAGAAACTAACGGATCCCAGTCACTGGCTCGTCTGTCGCATTTTATTGTATTGCAGAGAGAGAAGCGCAATAAAGCCTGTCAGTCATCTGAAATCCAACATACGGTACTAGATCATCTACTAACAGCCCCCTAATACTAACAGCCCCTTAATACTAACAGCCCCCTAATACTAACAGCCCCCTAATACTAACAGCCCCCTAATACTAACAGCCCCTAATACTAACAGCCCCCTAATACTAACAGCCCCTAATACTAACCACCCCCTGAATACAACAGCCCCCTAATACTAACCAGGCCCCTACAATACTAACACCCCTAATACTAACAGCCCCTAATACTACAGCCCCCTATACTAACAGCCCCCTAAAATACTAACACAGCCCCCTAATACTAACAGCCCCCTAATACTACACAGCCCCAATACTAACAGCCCCCTAATACAACAGCCCACCTAATACTAACAGCCCCCCGAATACTAACAGCCCCCTAATACTACAGCCCACCTATACTAACACCCCTAATACTAACCAGCCCCCTAATACTAAAACAGCCCCCCCCTAATACCATAACAAGCCCCTAATACTAACAAGCCCCCTAATACTAACAGCCCCTAATACAACAGCCCCCTAAATACTTAACAGCCCCCTAAACTAACACCCCTATACTAACAGCCCCTAAATACAACAGCCCCTTAATACTAACAGCTACCCCCCTCCCCCCTAATTACTAACAGCCCTAATACTGAACAGCCCCCTAATACTAACAGCCCCTAATACAACAGCCCCTAATACTAACAGCCCCCTGAATACTAACAGCCCCCTAATACTAACAGCCCCTAATACAACAGCCCTAATACTAACAGCCCCCTAATACTAACAGCCCCCTAATACTAACAGCCCCCAATACTAACAGCCCCTAATACTAACGCCCCCTAATACCAACAGCCCCCTAATACTAACAGCCCTTAATACTAACAAGACCCCTAATAACTAACAGCCCCCTAATACTAACAGCCCCTAATACTAACAGCCCCCTAAATACTAAGACAGCCCCCTAATACTAACAGCCCCTAAATAGCTAAAACAGCCCTAATACTAACACCCCCTAATATATACAGCCCCTAATACAACATCCCCCTAATACAACAACCCCCTAATACTAACAGCCCCCTAATACTAACAGCCCCTAATACTAATCGCCCCCTAATACTAAACAGCCCCCTAATTACTAACAGCCCCCTAATACTAACAGCCCCTAATACTAACAGCCCCCTAATACTAACAGCCCCTAATACTTAACAGCCCCCTAATACTAACAGCCCCCTAATCTAAAACAGCCCCCTAATACTAACAGCCCCCTAATACTCAACAGCCCCCTTAATACTAACAGCCACCAATACTAACAGCCCCTAATACTAACAGCCCCCAATACTAACAGCCCCCTAATACTAACAGCCCCCTAATACTAACAGCCCCTAATACTAACAGCCCCCTAATACTAACAGCCCCTAATACTAACAGCCCCCTAATACTAACAGCCCCTAATACTAACAGCCCCTAAATATTAACAGCCCCTCAATACTAACACCCCTAATACTAACCAGCCCCCTAATACTAACAGCCCCCTAATACAACACCCCTAATACTAACAGCCCCCTAATACTAACACCCCTAATACTAACAAGCCCCTAATACTAAACAGCCCCCTAATACTAACCAGCCCCCTAATACTAACAGCCCCCCTAATAACTAACAGCCCCTCAATGACTAACACCCCCTAATAACTAACAGCCACCTAATACTAACAGCCCCTAATACTAACAGCCCCTAATAACTAAACAGCCCCTAATACTAACAGGCCCCGTAATACTAACAGCCCCGTAATTACTAACGACGCCCCCTAATACTAACAGCCCCCTAATACTAACACCCTAAATACTAACAGCCCCTAATACTAACAGCCCCGAATTACTAACAGCCCCGAATACTAGAACACCCCTAATACTAACCAATCCCGAATACTAACAGCCCCTAATATCAACACCCCACTAATATTAACAGCCCCTAATACTAACGCCCCCTAATACTTAACAGCCCCCTAATAACTAAACAGCCCCTTAATACAACAGCCCCCTAATACTAACAGCCCCCTAATACTAACAGCCCCCTAAATACTAACAGCCCCCTAAACTAACAAGCCCCCCTAATACTAACAGCCCCTAATACTAACAGCCCCCTAATACTAACAGCACCTAATACTAACAGCCCCTAATACTAAACAGCCCCCTAATACCTAACAGCCCCCTAATACTAAACAGGCCCCTAATACTAACAGCCCCCTAATATAACACCCCAATACTTAACAGCACCCCTAATACTAACAGCCCCTAATACTAACAGCCCTAATACTAACAGCCCCCTAATACTAACAGCCCCTAAACTAACAAGCCCTAATACTAACAGCCCCCGAATATAAACACCCCTAATACTAACAGCCCCCCTAAATACTAACAGCCCTAATACTAACAGCCCCCAAATTATTAACAGCCCCTAATACTAAACACCCCTAATACTAACAGCCCCCTAATACTACAGCCCCTAATACAACAGCCCCTAATACTAACAGCCCCTAATTACTAACAGCCCCTAATACTAACAGCAACCTAATACTAACAGCACCCTAATAAACTAACAGCCCCCTAATACTAAACAGCCCCCCTAATACTAACACCCTAATATTAACAGCCCCTAAAACTAACAGCCCCCTAAATACAACAGCCCCCCTAATACAACAGCCCTAATACACAGCCCCCTAAACTAACAACCCCCCTAAATACTAACAGCCCCCTATTAACTAACAACCCCTAATATAACAGCCCCCTAATACTAACAGCCCCCAAACTAACAGCCCTAAACTAAGCAGCCCTAAGACTAAACAGCCCTAATACTAACAGCCCCCTAATATTAAACAGCCCCTAATACTAACAGCCCCCTAATACTAACCAGCCCCCCAATAACTAACAGCCCCCTAAATACTAACAGCCCCCTAATACGAACAGCCCTATACTAACAGCCCCCTAATACTAACAGCCCCTAATAACCTAACAGACCCCCTAATATTACAGCCCCTAAATACTTAACAGCCCCCTAAATACAACAGCCCCCAAACTAACAGCCCCCTAATACTAACATCCCCCTAATACTACACCCCTAATACTAACAAGCCCCTAATACTAACAGCCCCCTAAATATTTAACAGCCCTAATACTAACAGCCCCCTAATACTAACAGCCCCCTAATACTAAACACCCCCTAATATTAACACCCTAGATACTAACACCCCTAATACTAACAGCCCCGCTAATACTAACAGCCCTAATACTAACCCACCCCTAATACTAACAGCCCCCTAATACTAACAGCCCCTAATAACTAACACCCCCCTAATACTAACAGCACCTAATTACTAACAGCCTAAATACTAACAGCCCCCTAATACTATCGGCTCTCTGAGAAAGCTTTGCCCCCCCCCCCAAATGTAACTAAGCACATTTCTGTGGCGCAGAACGCGAGGGGTCGGATTTCACCCCCCCAGCCCCACGCGGGAACCAAATCCCCCCGTTATAGAAATGGAAGACTAATTAAGGAGAAGCAGATCATAGAATTTCTATTGATTAATTGCCTTCCCCGGCGCTGGGGGGGAGGGATCAGATGGCGGCGCTGACCAATGGGAGGCTTAAGCTGTTTGTGGAATTGACGCGGCTTTGTGTTCTGATTAAAGTGAGAAAAAGCCCGATGTCCCAGAACCAGCGCTTCTACTGCAGCTGCAACTCTGCACATACACACGGGGAGAAACGCCAGCACCTCATTGTTATTATCCTTTATTTATATAGTGCTCTGTATATCCCCTTCCCATCAGCCCAAGAGCTTGCACTCTAATGTCCCTGTCCCCTTCCCATCAGCCCAAGAGCTTGCACTCTAATGTCCCTATCCCCTTCCCATCAGCCCAAGAGCTTGCACTCTAATGTCCCTATCCCCTTCCCATCAGCCCAAGAGCTTGCACTCTAATGTCCATATCCCCTTCCCATCAGCCCAAGAGATTGCACTCTAATGTCCCTATCCCTTTCCCATCAGCCCCTGCAGAGCTTTCACTCTAATGTCCCTATCCCCTTCCCATCAGCCCCTGCAGAGCTTGCACTCTAATGTCCATATCCCCTTCCCATCAGCCCAAGAGCTTGCACTCTAATGTCCCTATCCCCTTCCCATCAGCCCAAGAGCTTGCACTCTAATGTCTCTATCCCCTTTCCATCAGCCCCTGTGGAGCTTTCACTCTAATGTCCCTATCCCCTTCCCATCAGCCCCTTCAGACCTTCACTCTAATGTCCCTATCCCCTTCCCATCATCCCCTGCAGAGCTTGCACTCTAATGTCCCTAACCCCGTCTCTCACACTAAGCTGAAGGGTTGAGTTATGGAGGGAGGGGCCGTGTATTGAGTTTGCTCCCCCCCATAAGATTAATGGCTAATTACACTGCCAAGGTCAGGCCAATGTTTCCCAGGGGGCACTTTATGCCCAGGTCTGTGTCAGTGACTTGAGGTCATTACTGGAGGTGGGAGGAAAGGAGATTAAGGAATCAGCAAAGGAAGGGGTTCTTTATGTAAAGGGAATGGAAGTGTCGGTACTTACAGAATTCTTTTAGCAGCTGAAGTGTTGACGGTTATTGATTCTGTGAGAAATCTGATTAGGGATCCATTACTGATTGGCTTGTTGGCTTGGGTGTCACTGTGTGTGTGTGTGGGGGGGGGGGGGGTCCTGTTTATCAGGATATTATCCAATCAGCTCTCTGGCAAAGAACCATGGGAAGCTGGAAAGTTAATCCATTATTCTGCTGTATGTGCCAACATATTCCATAGCGCAGTACAGAGATTATACATGATTCCCATCAGTCCCTGCCCCAGTGAGCTTACAATCTAAGGTCCCTATCATATTCCCATCAGCCCCTGCCCCAGTGAGCTTACAATCTAAGGTCCCTATCCCATTCCCATCAGCCCCTGCCCCAGTGAGCTTACAATCTAAAGTCCCTATCCCATTCCCATAAGTCCCTGCCCCAGTGGAGCTTACAATCTAAGGTCCCTATCCATTCCCATCAGCCCCTGCCCCAGTGAGCTTACAATCTAAGGTCCCTATCACATTCCCCATCAGCCCCTGCCCCAGTGAGCTTACAATCTAAAGGTCCCTATCCCATTCCCATCAGTCCCTTGCCCCAGTGAGCGTTACAATCTAAGGTCCCTATCACTTCCCATCAGTCCCTGCCCCAGTGAGCTTACAATCTAGGTCCCTATCCATTCCCATCAGTCCCTGCCCAGTGAGCTTACAATCTAGGTCCCTATCACATTCCCTCAGTCCCTGCCCAATGAGCTTACAATCTAAGGTCCCTATCCCATTCCCATCAGTCCCTGCCCCAGTGAGCTTACAACTAAGGTCCCTATCCCATTCCCATCAGTCCCTGCCCAGTGAGCTTACAATCTAAGGTCCCTATCCATTCCCATCAGTCCCTGCCCCAGTGAGCTTACAACCTAAGTCCCTATCCCATCCCATCAGCCCCTGCCCCAGTGAGCTTACAATCTAAGCCCCCATCCATTCCCATCAGCCCCTGCCCCAGTGAGCTTACAATCTAAGGTCCCTATCCCATTCCCATCAGTCCTGCCCCAGTGAGCTTACAATCTAAGGTCCCTATCACATTCCCATCAGTCCCTGCCCCAGTGAGCTTACAACCTAAGGTCCTATCACATTCCCATCAGTCCCTGCCCCAGTGAGCTTACAATCTAAGTCACTATCACAATTCCCATCAGTCCCTGCCCCAGTGAGCTTACAATCTACTAAGTCCCTATCCCATTCCCATAGTCCCTGCCCCAGTGAGCTTACAATCTAAGGTCCCTATCCCATTCCCATCAGCCCCTGCCCCAGTGAGCTTACAATCTAAGTCCCTACTACCCATTCCCATCAGTCCCTGCCCCAGTGAGCTTACAATCTAAGGTCCCTATCCCATTCCCATCAGCCCTGCCCAGTGAGCTTACAATCTAAGGTCCCTATCCCATTCCCATCAGTCCCTGCCCCAGTGAGCTTACAATCTAAGGTCCCTATCACATTCCCATCAGCCCCTGCCCCAGTGAGCTTACAACTAAGGTCCCTATCACATTCCCATCAGCCCCTGCCCCAGTGAGCTTACAATCTAAGGTCCCTATCCCATTCCCATCAGCCCCGCCCCAGTGAGCTTACAATCTAAGGTCCCTATCCATTCCCATCAGCCCCTGCCCCAGTGAGCTTACAATCTAAGGTCCCTATCCCATGTCCCATCAGTCCCTCACCCAGTGAGCTTACAATCTAAGTCCCTATCACATTCCCATCAGCCCCTGCCCCAGTGAGCTTACAATCTAATCCCTATCCATTCCCATCAGTCCCTCCCCCAGTGAGCTTACAATCTAAGGTCCCTATCCATTCCATCAGTCCCTGCCCCAGTGAGCTTACAATCTAAGGTCCCTATCCCATTCCCATCAGTCCCTGCCCCAGTGAGCTTACAATCTAAGGTCCCTATCCCATTCCCATCAGTGCCTGCCCCAGTGAGCTTACAATCTAAGGTCCCTATCCCATTCCCATCAGTCCCTGCCCCAGTGAGCTTACAATCTAAGGTGTGTACACAATAATAAGACAGAAATCCCAGAAAATGAAATTAAAGGGGAAGCTTCTTATTTCCTGGATGTTTCGACATTTCAGGAAATAATCCCAGATTGCACTAAATGGTATCTGTAATGGGAACAAATATGATTTATTCGATGTGGTTTAATGTGTTTTATATAAAATCTGAGCCATAAAAGTGAAGATTCGGATAACATTACCCGCCGCGCGAGCAGTAACAAATCTTTCCGCTGTGTCAGCATGGAGAGTAATTGGCTGAGAGCCCCCCCCCCACTAACAGCCTCATCATAAACCTACTGGGGTGTGAGCTCCTAATACCCATTATGCACAGCAATTAATAAGGGAGATAGAAAGTGGCGCTGGGCGAGGCTGTCCAATCCCATTCATGTCTGCAAGTTAAAGGGGAACTATGCCCCTCTGTCATTTTGTCTCCTGTACTAAGAACAATTCAGCAGGAACAGCCCCCTAAGTTTGCCCATAGCCTGTACAGAGAGATACCATAAAACTATGGCACATAGGGATTCCCCTGTACTAAGCCACATTCAGCAGGAACAGCCCCCTAAGTTTGCCCATAGCCTGTACAGAGAGATACCATAACTATGGCACATAGGATTCCCTGTACTAAGCATAATTCAGCAAAAGGCACGGGGGTAGACAGGGGACGCCCCTAAGTTTGCTCATAGCCTTCGTACAGAAGATACCAAACACTATTGCACATCAAGGATTCCCCTGTACTCAAAGCATCAATTCAGCAAGGAACAGCCTCCCCTAAGTTTGCTCATGAGCCTTACAGAGATAATACCATAAAACTATGGCACATTATCTCTCAGCCCCTAATACTCAACAGCCCTAATGACTTACAGCCCTACCTAATACTAACAGCCCTAATAACTAACAGCCCCCTAATACTAACAGCCCCCCTAATACTAACAGCCCCCTAATACTAACAGCCCCTAATACTTAACAGCTCCCCAAAACTTAACACATCCACACTAATACTAAACAGTCCCTAATACTATAACAGCCCCTAATTACTAACAGCCCCTAATACTAACAGCGCCCTAATACTAACTAGCCCCCCCTATACTAACACCCTCTAATACTACAGCCCCCTAAATACTTAACAGCGCCCTAAATACTTACAGCCCCCTAATACTAACAGCCCTAATTCACTAACAGTCCCCTAATACTAACAGCCCCTAAACTGAACAGCCCCTAAGTCTGAACAGCCCCTAATAACAACAGCCCCTAAATACTAACAGCCCTAATACTTAACAGCTCCCTAATACCAACAGCCACCTAATTACTAACAGCCCGCCTAGATCAAACAGCCAATAATACTAACAGCCGCCAATACTTAACAGCGCCCCTAATACTATAACTAGCCCGCCTAATACTTAACAGCCGCCTATTACTAACTAGCCCTCTAATACTAAACCCCTAATACTAACATGCCCCAATACTAACAGCCCCCCTCCAAACATACAACTAGCCCCATAATACTAACAGCCCCTAATACTCAAAGCCCCTAAATACTAACAGCCCCCTATATTTTAAAACAGCACCTAATTACTTAACAGCCCCCTAATACTACAGCCCCCTAGATACTAACAGCCCGCCTAATACTAACAGCCTCTAAATACTACAAGCCCCCTAAATACTAACAGCCCCCATACTATACACCGCCCTAATCTAACGAGCCCCCAATACTAACAGCTCCCAAACTCAACTGCCCCTAAACTAACACCCCTCTAATACCTAAGCCCCCTAAATTACTACAGCCCCTAATACTACAGCCCCCTATACTAACACCCCCTAATACTAACAGCCCCTACTACTAACATTCAGCCCCCTAAATACTAACACCGCCGCTATACTAACAGCCCGTTAATACTAACAGTCCCGGTAAAGCTAACAGCCCCCTAAGTACTTTTTATAACGTCCGCCCTAATACTATACAGCTCCCCTATATACTAAAGCCCCCTAATACTAACAGCCCCTAATTACTTAACAGCCCCTCAATATTAACAGCCCTAATACTACAGCCCCCTAATACTAACAGCCCCCTAATACTAACCAGCCCCTAATACTACACCCCCAATACTAACAAGCCCCCTAATACTAACAGCCCGCTAAACTAACAGCCCTAATACTAACAGCCCCCTAATATTAACAGCCCCTAATACTTAACAGCCCCTAATAACTAACAGCCCCTAATACTAACAGCCCCTAATACATAACAGCCCCCTAATACTACCATGCCGCCTATACTAACTTAGCCCCTAAATACTAACACCCCCTAATACCCTAACGCCCCCGGTAATACTAACAGCCCCGTAATACTAACAGCCCCTAATACAAACAGCCCCCTAATACTAACAGCCCCTAATCTAACAGCCCCTAATATCTAACAGCCCCGAATACTAACAGCCCCGAATTACTAAACCAGCCCCTAATACTAACAGCCCCGAATACTAACAGCCGCCTAAATACTGAACAGCCCCCAAATTAACAGCCCCTATATACTGAACAGCCCCTAATACTAAACGACCCCTAATACTAACAGCCGTATACTAACAGCCGCCCTAATACTAACAGCCCCCCTAATTAGCTAACAGCCCCCTAAATTCTAACGCTCCCTAATACTAACAGCCCCCTAATACTAACAGCTCCTAATACTAACAGCCCCTATATACTAACAGCACCTAATACAAACAGCCCTAATACTAACCTAGCCCCCTATACTGAACAGCCCCCTAATACTAACAGCCCCTAATACTAAAAGCCCCCTACATATTAACAGCCCCTAAACTAACAGCCCCCTTAATACTAACAGCCCCTAATACTAACAGCCCCCAATACTAAAGCCCCCTAATACTAACAGCCCCTAATAACTAACAGCCCCTAACTAAACTCAACAGCCCCTAATATTAACACCCCTAAAATACAGCGCCCTAAATGACTAACATGCCCCAATACTAACAGCCCCCTAATATTAACGAGCCCGCCATAATACTAACAGGCCTCCCTATATCACTAACGCCCCCTAATACTTAACAGCCCCTAATACTAAACAGCCACGCCTAATACTAAAATCCTAATACTAACAGCCCCTAATACTCACACCTAATCTGAACAGCCCTAAACTAACAGCCCCCCCTAATACTAACAGCCCCTAATACTAACAGCCCCCTAAAACTATTAACAGCGCCCCTAATACTAACAGCCCCCTAATACTAATCAGCCCCCTAATTACTAAACGAGCCCCTAATACTAACAGCCCCTAATACTATAACAGCCCCCTAATACTAACAGCCCCCTATTACAACAGGCCTAATACCTAGACAGCCCTCTAATATAACAGCCCCCTATACTATACACGGGGCCCTAATCACAACCAGCCTAATACTAACAGCCCTAAATACTAACAGCCCCTCTAAAATTACCAGCCCCTAATACTAACAGCCCCCTATACAAAGCCCCCTAATACTAACAGCCCCCTATATACTAACAGCCCCTAATACTAACAGCCCTAATACTAACAGCCCCTAATACTAACACCCTAATACTAACAGCCCCCTATATTAACAGCCCCTAATACTCAACAGCCCCTAAACTACAGGCCCCCAAAACTTATACAGCCCCTAATACTAACAGCCCCCTAATACTAACAGCCCCTAATACTTACAGCCCCAATACTGAACAGCCCCTATTTAACAGCCCTAGATACTTAACAGCCCCCTAATACTAACAGCCCCTATACTAACAGCTCCCTAATATTAACCACGCCCCTAATTACTAACACCCCCTAATTGACTAACAGCTCCCTAATACAACAGCCCCCTAAATACTAACATCCCTAATACTAACAGCCCCCTAATACTAACAGCCCTAATCTAACAGCCCCCTACATACTAACGCACACTAGATACTAACACCCTAAACTAACAGCCCCTACATACCTAACACCCCTAATACTGAACAGCCCCTAATATTAATCAGCCCTAATTACTAACACCGGCCCTAATACTAACAGCCCCCTAATACTAACCAGCCTCTAATACTAACACCCCCTAATACTAACAGCCCTATAACTAACAGCCCCGCTAATACTGAACAGCCCCTAATTACTAACGCCCCCCTAATACTATAACAGCCCCTAGTACTAACTAGGCCCCTAATAACTACAGCCCCCTAATACTAACAGCCCCCTAATACTAACAGCCCTAATACTAACAGCCCCACTAATACTAACAGCCCCCTAAAACTAACAAGCCCCTAATACTAACAGCCCCTAATCTAACAGCCCCCTAATACTAACTAGCCCCTAGCTATTACACAGCCCCCTAAATACTGAACGAGCCCCTAATACTGAACAGCCCCCTAATATACTACGAGCTGCCTAAATACTAACAGCCCTCTAAATACTAAGCCCCCTAATACTAACAGCCCCCTAGTATTACTAACGCCCTTAATACTAACTAGCCCCCCAATACTCACAGCGCCGCTAATACTAATCAGCCCCCTAAACTACAGCCCTAATTATCTAACAGCCCCTAATACTAACAGACCCGAATATAACAGCGTCCTAATACTAACAGCCCCCTAATACTAACTAGCCCCCGAATACTAACCAGCGCCCTAATACTTAACAGCGCCCCTAATATTAATCAGCCCCTAATACTAACAGCCCTAATACTAACAGCCCCCTAAACTAACAGCCCCCTAATACTTAAGCCCCTAATACTAACAGCCCCCTAATTCTAACAGAGCTCCCTAATACTAACAGCCTCCCTCTAATACTACAGCCACTAACTAACAGCCTAATACTCAACAGCCCCCTAATACTAAAGCCCCCCTAAGATACTAACAGCCCCTAATACTAACAGCCCCTAATACTAACAAGCGCCTAAATACTAACTAAGCCCCCTCTAATACTACAAGCGCCCCTATACTAACAGCCCCTTCTAATTTTAACAGCCCGCTAATAGCTAAAGCCCCTAATTCTAACAGCCCCCTAATACTACTAGCCCTATACTAACAGCCACCCTAATACTAACATGCCCCTAAATACTAACACCGCGCTAATATCTACCAGCCCCTTAATACTTAACAGCACCCCTAATATGAACTAGCCCTAATAACTAACAAGCCCTAAATACTAACAGCCCCCTGGGTGGGGCTGACGCCAGTTTTCGGAGGGGCTCTACGGGTCAAAACTGCCTTTATCAAATTAGGAAGACTGGGCAGGACTCGCTGAGACTGAATCCAAATTCAACTGATTGCCACATCATAGCCTCACCCCCCCATGACATCACTGATCCCCCCACCCCCTGCTATGGAGACAAGCCGGCAGTGATGGCCGCCCTAGGGTGGGGTTTCAAAAATTGGTTCCGCGCAGGACTCTAATGCAATGCATTGTGGGAATTGGTGGGAGGGGCAACGCTGTATTTGTTCAAGTATTTGGCTCAAGTCCTCCTTTAAAGGGTTGGATTTGCTTCATATAAAATATACGGATCTTCCAAAAAGCGCTGGGATTTCGGCCAAATTCCCACTCACTCCCGGGACTGGTTCCCAGCAGCAAATGATATATTCCCATTAACCAATAAAACTGGGCGAGGGGCTCATTCACCTGAAGGCCTAATAATGATAGGAAATCGCTTGGCCCCCATATCGTTTGCCCTTGGGCGGCGGCGGCGGATCCAGTAGCGATGGCGGCGCGGAAATTCGGATAATTATTGATATTTTGCCGTTGATCGTGTCCTTTTCTAAAAAACTACAAATGTCACGAAAAACAATGGCGCGGCCCGGGGGCGAGAACTTGCGAGGGTGATTTTGTTGCCATGGAAACTCCCAAAAGGTGAAAATTCAATTCGCTGGTCAGGGAAGGTTAATAGACCTATAATTACTGGATGTGCTGCAGCGAGCCCCACCCGACCTGCACTCGCCCCCCGGCAATTGTTTTCCACATGTGACACAAATAATTCATAAGCATTAATGAAATATAAAATTACCCAGAAATTCCCTTGTATTTAACAATGCAATTGGTCTTCATTTTTTATTATGGGTGTTTTTTGAATTATTACGCTATTTGCTTAGCAGCTCCCCAGTTTGGAATTTTAGCAGCTATCTGGTTGCTAGGGTTCAAATTCCCCTAGCAACAAAGCAGTTACCCATTCTATAATATACTAGAAGTTAATTTTGAAGGTGAACCTCCCCTTTACTTTGAAGAAGCTCCAGTTATGGGCAGAAATTGTAGTTCAATTCTTCCTTTGCGGATCGGGGGCAACCAGGGGCCAATCTTAAGGGTATTACAAACTTACCAGCAACTACATTGCCCGGAAATTTGTAAATTCGGTCCCGGCCTTGGAAGGTGTTTTCTGGAAGGCAAGATGGAGACAGTAGGGCAAGATGGAGACAGTAGGCAAGATGGAGACAGCAGGGCAAAGATGGAGACAGTAGGGCAAGATGGAGACAGTAGGGCAAGATGCGAGACATAGGGCAAGATGGAGACAGTAGGGCAAGATGGAGGCAGTAGGGCAAGATAGAGACAGTAGGGCAAAGATGGAGACCAGTGGGGCAAGATGGATGACAGTGGGGCAAGAGGAGAACAGTGGGGGCAGAGATGGGAGACAGTGGGGCAAGATGGAGACAGTGGGGCAAGATGGAGACAGTGGGGCAAGATGAGAACAGTAGGGCAAGATGGAGACAGTGGGCACAGATGGAGACAGTAGGCAAATGAGAGATCAGTAGGACAAGATGGAGACAGTAGGGCAAGATGGAGACAGTAGGGCAAGATAGATGACAGTAGGGCAAGATGGAAGACAGTAAGGGCAAGAATGGATACAGTGGGCAAGATGGAGACAGTCGGGCGCAAGATGGATGACAGTGGGGCAAGATGTGAGACAGTGGGCCAGAATGGAGATCAGGGGGCAAGATGAGACAAGTAAGTCAATAGAGTGGAGACGTGAGGGCAAGTGGTGACAGTAGGGTCAAGATGGAGACAGTTGGACAAGTATGGAGACAGTAGGGCAGATGGAGACAGTGGGCAAGAAGGAGACAGTAGGGCAAGAAGATGGAGGACATAGGAGCAAATGGGAGACAGTAGGCATAGATTGGAGACAGTAGGCAAAGAATGGAGGACAGTAAGGCAAGATCGGAGACAGTAGGGCAGAAGATGGAGACAGTAGGGCAAGATGGAGACAGTAGGGCAAGACTTGGAGACAGTAGGAACAAGATGGAGACAGTAGGACATAGATGTGAGACAGAGGGCAAGATGGGAGAAGTAGGGAGCAAGATGGAGACAGTGGGCAAATGGAGACAGTAGGACAAGAGGGAGACAGTAGGGCCAAGATGCGAGACAGTAGGGCAAGATGTGAGCACGTACGGGCAAAGATGGAGACAAGTAAGCGGACAAGAATGGAGAACAGTAGGGCAAGATGGAGACAGTAGGATCAAATGAGACAGTGGGGCAAGATGGAGACAGTAGTGGCACAAGATGGAGAGCAGTAGGGCAAGATGGAGACAGTAGGGCAAGATGGAGACAGTAGGACAAATGGAACAGTAGGGCAAGTAGTGGAGACAGTAAGGTGCAAGATGCGAGAAGGTAGAGCTAAGATGGAGACAGTATGACAAGATGGAGACAGTAGGGCAAGATGGAGACAGCTAGGGCAAAGAATGGGAGACAGTAGGTGCAAAGATGGAGACACGTAGGGTCAGAGATGGAGACAGTAGGCAAATGAGACAGTAGTCACAAATGGAGACATTCCTCATGTCCTCCATTCCTTAATTTTTGTATGGAACAAAAGGGAAGAAAAGGGGGCTGAATGGGAGAGAAGGCGTCGGCCCTAGGGCATGATCCCCAACCAGTGGCTCGGGGGCAACCATGTTGCTTCACCAACCCCTTGATTTGCTCCAGGGGCCTCAAAAGCTAGTTCTCTATCTTTTTAAATTTCTTGGCTTTGGAGGCAGTGTTGATTGCATAAAACCGTCCAGTGTATAAGCCCAAACTAGAGCTTCTATAGGCTGCCCAGTCACATAGGGGCTGCCAAAGCGCCATTATAGCTCTTATTGCACCCCCAGGAACCTTCTCCATGTTGTTGTTGGATTCCCTTTTCCATTTGACTGTGGCTCACGGGTATAAAAGGTTGGGGATCCCTGCCCTGGGGTGTAAGGTGAGGGGCCCCAGGCATCCCAGGCCAATGAGACACTGGGGGCGACACTGGGCCTGTTATTCCCAAACTTTGGCAATGGAAAGGGCACGGGGGGGTAAAACTGAGGGGCAATTACTTTTTCCTTGCCCAGATGCCTCCAGTTGTTCGGATCCGAAGGGCAAACGCCGGGATATTTAACTGAAACCCATTGTGAATATGGGAGGTGAATAAACCGCGCCGTAATTCCTCCGCCGTTAGAGCCGCCGCTTTCTACCGACAAACCCGCGATGAAGCCGTAACGGCTCCTGTTATTAGTTTTATTGCCGCAATAAATCATATTTTATGGTGGATTTCCGCTACTCGGCTCTCGTTAATCGATAGGATGTTACTGGGAGAGAAAAGAATCTTTATGTTATTATATTTATTTTACTGCGCGGCACGACCCGGCGGCTACGGAGCGGCGACAAGACGCTCTCATTATGCACTCAATGAGAAGTCGGGGTCTGGGCAGACTGACCAATCAGGGCTCGGAGTTTGCTGTACTTGAATGCAGATTGGGGGCCACTGGGAGTGTTGCCATCTTGCTCTGGCACCACCCTGCCCACTTATTTAATTCTATTGTTGCCGTTCTGTTCCACTTTTCCCATCATATTCCTACTGTAGTCACCTTGCTCCCCCGAGATACCCGATACCCCAGATACTCCTTCCCTCCTGTAGCATCAGGTCCCTCTATTTATGGGGCTCAGAACAGTCACCTTCCCTTTGACCAAACAAAAAGACAGCTTTGAATAAAAGAAAACAAATCTGATATCTCAAGGTTTGGAAAGTGACAGTTACCATCTCGCCCTGATGTCACCTGTCTTCATTTTTATTTGCTGTCATCTTACAGCTGTCAGCATAGCGCCATAACTGTCACACCTTACCTAACTGTCACCTTCTTGCACTACTGTCACTAATATTACTTGCTGTCACCACCTTATAATCAATCCTGCCCTTGTTCTGTTACACTCTTCCCTCTCTACAATGTCTGCAGTGCATGGACCCACTATGTATGGGGGGCAGGACATTCACCACTATTTGGAAACCCCTACAAAGAGCTTTTAGCTATGGAACTTTGGGGAACACATGTCTGCCATCTTGCCCTACTGTCTCCATGTTGCCCTACTGTCTCCATCTTGTCCTACTGTCTCCATCTTGTCCTACTGTCCCCATCTTGCCCTACTGTTTCCATCTTGCCCTACTGTCTCCATCTTGCCCTACTGTCTCCATCTTGCCCTACTGTCTCCATCTTGTCTACTGTCTCCATGCTTGTCCCTAACTGTCCCCATCTGCCCTATTGTTTCGCATCTGCCTACTGTCTCCATCCTTGCCCTAACCTGTCTCATCTTGGCTACTGTCTCCAATTCTTGCATACTTTTCTCCACTGTCCATCCTGTCTCCATCTGCCCTACGTCGTCCCATCTTGCCCCTACTGTCTTCATCTTGCCCTAACTGTTCCATCTTGCCTACTGTCTCCATCTTGCCTACCTGTCTCCATCTTGCTGCACTGTCTCCACCTTGCCTACTGTCTCCATCTGCCCAGGCTGGTCTCGATCCTGCCCTACTGTCCCTCCATCTGGCCCTACTGTCCTCCATCTTGCGCTACTGTCTAATCTTTGCCCTACCCTGCTCTTCAATCTTGCCTACTGTCTCCATCGTTGCCTACCTGTCCTCATCTTGCCCTACTGTCTCCATCTTGCCTACTGTCTTCCATCTTCCCTACTAACTGTCTCCATCTGCCCTATCCTGTCTTCATCTGTGCCCTACTGTCTCCAATCTTTGCCGTCACTGTCTCCCATCTTGCCGCTATCTGTCTCCATCTTGCTCTACTGTCTCCATTTGCCCGATTACTGTCTTCCATCTTGCCCTACTGTCCTCATCGTTGCCCTACTGTCCCTTCCATCTCTCTAGCTGTCTCCATCTTGCTCTACTTGTCTTCATCTTGCCTAGCTGTCTTCCATCTTGCTCAGCTGTCTCCATCTTGGCCTATGCTTGTCTCCATCGTGCCCTATCTGTCTCATCTGCCTATCTGTCCATCTTGCCCTACTGTCTGCCATCTCCCTCTGTCTTCCATTCTTGTCCGCTATCTTCCTCCATCTGCCCTACTGTCCTCCATCTTGCCTACTGGTCTTCATCTTGCCCTACTGCCCTCCAGATCTTTGCCCTAGAGCTGGTCTGCCGATCTTGCCCTAGTTGTCTTCCATCTGTGCCTACTCTGTCTCCATCTTGTCCTAACGTCTCATCTTGTCCTATCTGTCTCCATCTTGCCCTACTGTCTCAAAATCGTTACCTATCTGTCACCATTATATGCTGTTACTTGTCCAGTACTCTCACATCTTTCTTGTCCCTACATTATCTGTTGTGCGTTACTCCCCTATTTGTGGGGCCCCTGGGCAGGCAGGATACCCCTACAGATGTTTCGTGTTTACAGAAACACATAAACCCCTTTGCAGCCTTTTCCTACCCAGAATGCCACATACTGCTTACCCCCCAAACCAGTATAACCCCCTGGCAGTGACTTTACATGCAGGTCTGACCTTCCAGCCCTAATGGGCCGATATGGGAAGAACAGATGCAAGGACAGAGCCTACAAGATTTTAGGAGGCAGAATCCATCCATATTCATCCAGCCTTGATATATGGCTTCCCTGAAAGGATCCGATGTGAGGAACATAAAGGTGCAGTTAGTGAATGGATGTCTGTACGTGACCTGGGGACAAAAACCCATAACATTATCCAAACACGGCTAATAAAGTGCTGAGCTTGTCGGGTGATTAATTGCACCCCCTCCTGTATAGAAGATGTTGGCGCTGCTGAGTGCTGGAGGGGGGACCAGCGGTGCGTTGCTATGCACAGGGGGGTCCCTGATTAACGCACGGAGAGCAATCTGCTCTGCTAATCACTGTTCTGCAGGATTTACTGCTCCGTCTTCCCATTATTTCTCTGCTGCTGCTGTCGCTGAATGGAGACTTCGAGGTTCCGGCCTTATGTTTCCCTCATCCCGGCCTCTCAGTTTGAATGGGGGATATCTGGCTTCCCCCTGGATAACAGGAGGCGGCCTTGGTGTTGGGGTGCTGGGTCCGCAGCAGTTTACGGGGTGAGCGGGGTCCGCACAGTTAGAGTGCTGGGTCCCACAGTTAGGCGGTGCTGGGGGTCCCGACATTAGGTGCGGGGGTCCCCACAGTTAGGTGCTGGGTCCACTAGTTAGGAGTGCGGGGTCCCACAGTTAGGGGTGCTGGGGTCCCACAGTTAGGGGTGCTGGGGTCCCACAGTTAGGGGTGCTGGGGTCCCACAGTTAGGGGTGCTGGGGTCCCACAGTTAGGGGTGCTGGGGTCCCACAGTTAGGGGTCGCTGGGAGTCCACAGTTTAAAGGGTGATGGTCCCACAGTTAAGGCAGTGCTGGGGTCCCACAGTGTCGGGTGCTGGGTCCCACAAGTAGGGGTGCTGGGTCCCACCAGTTAGGGGTGCTGGGGTCCCACAGTTAGGGGTGCTGGGGTCCCACAGTTAGGGGCTCTCTCTTCTCCCTTCTTTATTCACCTTCTCTATTTATTCCAATTGTATCCTCTTTTATTTCCAACCCCACTCCCATCCTCCTGTTTGTACTCTCCCCACCCTTACTCTTTACTCTTCTTCATATTCTCTCTTTCCCACTTCCATAGTTATTCTATTTGCTGATAAAGATAAACTAAATCCAGGATTTAGAAAAATCCCACCACTTGCCTTTAGTCGGGGGCTCCAGACTTGGAACAAATGCCTATTGCTCCCTTAGATACTCATGGTATCCCAGCTTGAAGGCCAGTTGGGTAAGGTATTGCTAATCCCTTAATCTCCCTTTCCCTTCTCCTGTCTATGGCACTATGATCCGGCTAAGGCTGGCACTGTGAGATCCCCTCGTTTGGCAACCTCCTCAAATAAACAGATTTCTGTGCCACCAACTCACTGAGCCAAACTGGGCTTATCCGCATACCGTGGGGCTACAGAGAACGTCATCAACGTGTCCATGCAGTCCTACATCTGGCAGATAAACTTCCAACTAGGTCTGGAGGGGCCAAGTCAGCAGCTGTTATTGGCCTGTGTATGGCCGCCTTTACTTGATCCATTCAGCCCATGTATGGCCGCCTTTACTTGATCCATTCAGCCCATGTATGGCCGCCTTTACTTGATCCATTCAGCCCATGTATGGCCGCCTTTACTTGGTCGATTCAGCCCATGTATGGCCGCCTTTATTTGATCCATTCAGCCCATGTATGGCCACCTTTACTTGATCCATTCAGCCCATGTATGGCCTCCTTTACTTGATCCATTCAGCCCATGTATGGCCTCCTTTACTTGATCCATTCAGCCCATGTATGGCCCGCCTTACTTGATCCATTCAGCCCATGTATGGCCCCCTTTACTTGATCCATTCAGCCCATGTATGGCCACAATTTACTTGATCCATTCAGCCCATGTATGGCCTCCTTTACTTGATCCATTCAGCCCATGTATGGCCTCCTTTACTTGATCCATTCAGCCCATGTATGGCCAGCTTACTTGATCCATTCAGCCCATGTATGGCCTCCTTTACTTGATCCATTCAGCCCATGTCTGGCCTCCTTTACCTGATCCATTCAGCCCATGTATGGCCTCCTTTACTTTATCCATTCAGCCCATGTATGGCCGCCTTTACTTGATCCATTCAGCCCATGTATGGCCTCCTTTACTTGATCCATTCAGCCCATGTATGGCCGCTTACTTGATCTTTCAGCCCATGTATGGCACCTTTACTTGATCCATTCAGCCCATGTATGGCCTCCTTTACTTGATCCATTCAGCCCATGTATGGCCTCCTTTACTTGATCCATTCAGCCATGTATGGCCCACCTTTACTTGATCCATTCAGCCCATGTAAGCCACCTTTTACTTGATCCATTCAGCCCATGTATGGCCGCCTTTACTTGATCCATTCAGCCCATGTATGGCCACCTTTACTTGATCCATTCGGTCCCATGTATGGCGCCTTTACTTGATCCATTCAGCCCATGTATGGCCGCCTTTACTTGATCCATTCTAGCCATGTATGGCCTCCTTTACTTGATCCATTCAGCCCATGTATGGCCTCCCTTTACTTGATCCATTCAGCCCATGTATGGCCGCCTTTACTTGATCCATTCAGCCCATGTATGGCCACCTTTACTTGATCCAGTTCGGCCCATGTATGGCGCCGTTACTTGATCCATTCAGCCCATGTATGGCCGCCTTTACTTGATCCATTCAGCCCATGTATGGCCTCCTTTACTTGATCCATTCGGCCCATGTATGGCGCCGTTACTTGATCCATTCAGCCCATGTATGGCCGCCTTTACTTGATCCATTCAGCCGTATGGCCTCCTTTACTTGATCCATTCAGCCCATGTATGGCCTCCTTTACTTGATCCATTCAGCCCATGTATGGCCTCCTTTACTTGATCCATTCAGCCCATGTATGGCCTCCTTTACTTGATCCTCAGCCCATGTATGCCGCCTTTACTTGATCCATTCAGCCCATGTATGGCCTCCTTTACTTGATCCATTCGGCCCATGTATGGCGCCGTTACTTGATCCATCAGCCCATGTATGGCCACCTCTTGATCCATTCAGCCCATGTATGGCCGCCTTTACTTGATCCATTCAGCCCCTGTAAGGGGGGGGGGGGGGGGTGCCTCCTTTACTTGATCCATTCAGCCCATGTATGGCCGCCTTTACTTGATCCATTCAGCCCATGTATGGCCACCTTTACTTGATCCATTCGGCCCATGTATGGCGCCGTTACTTGATCCATTTCAGCCCATGTATGGCTACCTTTACTTGATCCATTCAGCCCATGTATGGCCTCCTTACTTGATCCATTCAGCCCATGTATGGCCGCCTTTACTTGATCCATTCAGCCCATGTATGGTCCACCTTTTACTTGATCCATTCAGCCCATGTATGGCCTACCTTTACTTGATCCATTTGGCCCATGTATGGCCTCCTTTACTTGATCCATTCAGCCCATGTATGGCCGCCTTTACTTGATCCATTCAGCCCATGTATGGCCACCTTTACTTGATCCATTCGGCCCATGTATGGCGCCTTTACTTGATCCATTCAGCCCATGTATGGCCGCCTTTACTTGATCCATTCAGCCCATGTATGGCCTCCTTTACTTGATCCATTCAGCCCATGTATGGCCTCCTTTACTTGATCCATTCAGCCCATGTATGGCCGCCTTACTTGATCCATTCAGCCCATTATGGCCTCCTTTACTTGATCCATTCATGCCCATGTATGGCCGCCTTTACTTGATCCATTCAGCCCATGTATGGCCTCCTTTACTTGATCCATTCAGCCCATGTATGGCCTCCTTTACTTGATCCATTCAGCCCATGTATGGCCTCCTTTACTTGATCCATTCAGCCCATGTATGGCCTCCTTTACTTGATCCATTCAGCCCATGTATGGCCTCCTTTACTTGATCCATTCAGCCCATGTATGGCCGCCTTTACTTGATCCATTCAGCCCATGTATGGCCGCCTTTACTTGATCCATTCAGCCCATGTATGGCCTCCTTTACTTGATCCATTCAGCCCATGTATGGCCACCTTTACTTGATCCATTCAGCCCATGTATGGCCACCTTTAGAGACAATAGGTCTCTCCTGGCTGCAGTCTGGCACCGGGTTCTTCACGTTCCTTGCGCACAAGGGGAGGGCAGCGCCTCGGCACAGATGGGGTGGGTTTTTGTGCCACTTTCTCCGTTTATTGCCAACATCTGGAGATGCGCCGGGGCTTTTTACAAGCTTTTACAAAGACATAAAAGTAAAGTGTGTATTTGTTTTGTGTGGCATTTCCAAAGCAGGTAACGTTTATGTGGCTTATAAAGCGGAAAAGAAAACTCGGATGATTGTGCCAATTGTGCGTCTCCGCTGAATGTAATGTGGGGGGGGCGGGAAGGGGCTGAAAGCGTTTGGGTCTCTGTTCTGCGACACAATGCCCGGGCGACAATCTGACGGGAATCTCATCAGATACAATTGCAGCAACTGTCTCTTCCTCTCGCTCCTCGGCACCGTCCAATGGGCCCTCATTCAGCTGAATGCACCCAGATTCTCATCCATAATGGGGGGCACACCCCGAGCTCTCCAGGTCCAGGGTAATGTGAAACTCGGCAATCTCTGAGGCTTCACGCTCCCAAAATGATTGCCCCGACTATGCCCCACCCATTTCCCCTTCCCAGTGAGACACCAAATCCTATTCCCCCACCGAAAAGCCGGTATTTAATTACCAATTCGGGGGGCCAGGCTTATATGGAGGCAAATAGAGGTGTAATATTCTGATACAATTTGCTATTGGTCGTTATTTTTTATTCTTTGTAGTTTTTTAGTTATTTCATTTTAAGTTCAGGATCTCTCCAGTTTGGAGTTTAAGCAGTTATTTGGTTGCTAGGGTCCAAGTTACCTTAGCAACAAGGGAGTGGTTTGGAAGAGAGACTGATATATGAATAGGCGAGGGGCTGAATATAAAGATAAGGAATAAAAAGTAACAATAACAATAAAACTGGAGCCTCACAGAGCAATAGGGTTTGGCTGCCGGGGTCAGTGACCCCCATTTGAAAGCTGAAAGAGTCAGAAGAGAAAGGGAAATAATTCAAAAACTATAACAAATAAATAATAAAGACCAATTGAAAAGTTGCTCAGAATTGGACATTCTATAACATACTAAACAGTTTTTTTCTTTGGCTGTAGATTGGGGGTTCCCAGCCAAGCGCATTACAATACATAATGACAGGGTCTATGCCCCTCCCACTGCGTCAGTGTTCCTTATCTATGGGCACCGGGTGGGGGGGGGCTCACTCAGCTCTGGGCATTTCCATATCACAGACTTCAGATTATTCTCTTTGTTTCGCTCTTCTCTCAGCTTAAAAGCGGCAAGAAACAATTGGCTTCCCTATAAACTGCGAGACGCCATCAGTCCCTCAAATACACGGATTCGCTCATCTGTTCCCGAGTCCCGAGACTTCTATCCCCGACCCAAGAACCTTCAAATCACAACAAATCATGAATTATTCCCTTTCAAGTCCTGAGAAATCGCACAGATCTTAACTAACTTTGTTCTGCGTCCCGACAATCCCTGCCGCTGCCTGTACTGCAATTGTCTTGTGTTTCCTGCACCGGAATAAGCCCCAGTCCCTTCCCAGAGGCTATTATCCCCCCACTGCTACTATAGGCACCATCTCTCCCTACTATACCTGCTATCCCACAGCCCCAGTCCCTTCCCAGAGGCTATTATCCCCACTGCTACTATAGGCACCATCTCTCCCTACTATACCTGCTATCCCACAGCCCCAGTCCCTTCCCAGAGGCTATTATCCCCACTGCTACTATAGGCACCATCTCTCCCTACTATACCTGCTATCCCACAGCCCCAGTCCCTTCCCAGAGGCTATTATCCCCCACTGCTACTATAGGCACCATCTCTCCCTACTATACCTGCTATCCCCCAGCAGTCCTTCCCAGAGGCTATTAATCCCCACTGCTACTATAGGCACCATCTCTCCCTACTATACCTGCTATCCCACAGCCCCAGTCCTTCCAGAGGCTATTTCCCACTGCTACTATAGGCACCATCTCTCCCTACTAATACCTGCTATCCCACAGCCCAGTCCCTTCCCAGAGGCTATATCCCCCACTGCTACTATAGGCACCATCTCTCCTACTATACCTGCTATCCCACAGCCCCAGTCCCTTCCCAGAGGCTATTATCCCCCCACTGCTACTATAGGCACCATCTCTCCCTACTATACCTGCTATCCCACAGCCCCAGTCCTCTTCCCAGAGGCTATTATTCCCCCACTGCTACTATAGGGCACCATCTCTCCCTACTATACTGCTATCCACACAGCCCCAGTCCCTTCCCAGAGGCTATTATCCCCCCACTGCTACTATAGGCACCATCTCTCCCTACTATACCTGCTATCCCACAGCCCCAGTCCCTTCCCAGAGGCTATTATCCCCCCACTGGCTACTATAGGCACCATCTCTCCCTACTATACCTGCTAATCCCACAGCCCCAGTCCCTTCCCAGAGGCTATTATCCCCACTGCTACTATAGGCACCATCTCTCCTACTATACCTGCTATCCCACAGCCCCAGTCCCTTCCCAGAGGCTATTATCCCCCACTGCTACTATAGGCACCATCTCTCCCTACTAATACCTGCTATCCCACAGCCCCAGTCCCTTCCCAGAGGCTATTATCCCCCCATGCTACTATAGGCACCATCTCTCCCTACTATACCCTGCTATCCCATCCAGCCCAGTCCCCTTCCTAGGCTATATCCCCAGGGCTACTTAGGCTCATCCTCTCCTACTTATCCCTGCTATCCCCCAGTCCCTTACTAAAGATGATGTTGTGCAAATGGACGTGTCGGGGTGACAAAGTGAGTGCAATTTGCCGCAGTGTCAGTAAATAAACCAGTTAGAAATGACCCAATTGAAAGAACAGAGAAATTAACACGGACAGAACCCCGACCATGTGTTTATTGGCTGCTCAATAGGCTTTTTCCTTTGTTTGCCGCGAGTGTTTCCCATTGACGGTAATTAGCTCCGGATTGCGAGTCATTACAAGCTCCGAGCTGCCGGCAGTTCTCAGATTCCATTCTGCCTTCTCCGAAGGTCAATTGAAACAAAAGCGCCGTCCGGCCGATCCAACAGAATAATGGCGGAGGGGAGGATATTGGCGACTTTGCCACAGTGAAAGAAGCCGCCGACGCATCACGCAGAGCGTTTTTGTAGCCCGAAATGGCCCAGAAATGGAACAAAGCGTCGGCGGGATGGGGGGGGTCCGTACGGGCGAATTTGTGCGACATCAGGGGCCGTGACACAACCCGACAAAGCGAGCAGATGTGAGGGGGAGATTTAGCAGCATATGATAAGCTAATTTGTCATCCCCGCGGCCGGCTAACTCAATAAAGCCTGTAATGGCTCCGTAAATAAACAGATGGATGTCATCAGAAGCCAAGAGATGATGAACTGGCCTGGTTCCTGCCCATCCATACTCGCCCTTGTACAGACAGAATAAAATATGCCCCCCCCCCGTGCCGTGTAACTGCACCCCCCCCCCTCGGGGGTACAGGGCACCTCTATTGGATCTTAAAGGGCCGATGGTTAAATGATTCCCTTTTCTCTGTAATAATAAAACAGTACCTGTACTTGATCCCAACTAAGATATAATTACCCCTTATTGGGGGCAGAACAGCCCTATTGGGTTTATTTAATGGTTAAATGATTCCCTTTTCTCTGTAATAATAAAAACAGTACTGTACTTATCCAACTAAGATATATTACCCCTTATTGGGAGGCAGAACAGCTATTGGGTTTATTTAACATGTTAAAATGATTTCCCTTTTCTCTGTAATAATAAAAAGTACTGTACTTGATCCCAACTAAGATATAATTACCCCTTATTGGGGGCAGAACAGCCCTATTGGGTTTATTTAATGGTTAAATGATTCCCTTTTCTCTGTAATAATAAAACAGTACCTGTACTTGATCCCACTAAGATATAATTCACCCTTATTGGGGCAGAACAGCCCTATTTGGGTTTATTTAATGGTTAAATGATTCCCTTTTCCTGTAATAATAAAACAGTACCTGTACTTGATCCCAACTAAGATATAATTACCCTTATTGGGGCAGAACAGCCCTATTGGGTTTATTTAATGTTAAATGATTCCCTTTTCTCTGTATAATAAACAGTACTGTTTGATCCGAAACTAAAGATTAAATTACCCTTATTGGGGGAGAACAGCCTATTGGGTTTATTTAATGGTTAAATGATTCTTTTTCTCTGTAATAATAAACACAGTACCTGTACTTGAATCCCAACTAAGATATAATTACCCTTATGGGGGGCAGAACAGCCCTATTGGTTTATTTCATGGTTAAATGATTCCCTTCTTCTCTGTAATAATAAAAGTACCTGTACTTGATCCCAACTAAGATATATTACCTTATTGGGGCAGAACAGCCTATTGGGTTTATTTAATGTTAATGATTCCCTTTTCTCTGTAATAATAAAACAGTACCTGTACTTTTGATCCCAACTAAGATATAATTACCCCTTATTGGGGGAGAACAGCCCTATTGGGTTTATTTAATGGTTAAATGATTCCCTTTTCTCTGTAATAATAAAACAGTACCTGTACTTGATCCCAACTAAGATATAATTACCCCTTATTGGGGCAGAAACAGCCCTATTGGGTTTATTTAATGGTTAAATGATTCCCTTTTCTCTGTAATAATAAAACAGTACCTGTACTTGATCCCAACTAAGATATAATTTACCCCTTATTGGGGCAGAACAGCCCTATTGGGTTTATTTCATGGTTAAATGATTGCCCTTTTCTCTGTAATAATAAAACAGTACCTGTACTTGATCCCACTAAGATATAATTACCCATTATTGGGGGCAGAACAGCCTATTGGGTTTTAATTTTTTAATGGGTTTTTTAAATGAATTCCCGTTTTTCTTGTAATAATAAAACAGTAGTGTAACTTGATCCAACTAAGATATAATTACCCCCTGGGGCAGAACAGCCCGTAATTGGGTTTATTTCATGGTTAAATGATTCCCTTTTCTCTGTAATAATAAACAGTACCTGTACTTGATCCCAACTAAGATATAATTACCTACTTATTGGGGCAAGAACAGCCCTATTGTTTATTTAATGGTTAAATGATTCCCTTTTCTCTGTAATATAAAAAGTACCTGTACTTGATCCCAAGTATTGATTTTTTAGTAGACTTAAGGTCCGAGGCATTCTGGATAACGGGTCCTATACCTGTATTTTAACTTCACACAGAACCTCACATGAACCTGGTGAGAGTATCTGCGAGCGCCGCGGCGCCGAGGGTGAATTTATTCGCCGTTGGTAACAAATCCGTTTGCCCGCCGCTAGCGCCGCTGCTCAATGAACCCCAGAAAACTCGGCAGCCCCCGGGGGCCCCAGACTGGATGAGCGATGTTTGTGCGTCTCCCCAGCGTGGGCGCAAATACGGTAAATACGTGAGAGGCAGAGAGAATCATGAACAGAATTACCGGCGTTATTGCCAATAACTGAATGATTACAAACTCTCTGTATTTCATAATGTGCTTTTATATCTGCTCAGCACGAGCCAATCCCGCGCTCCCCGGATTCGCTCGGCTCCACCGCGCCTCTCGTATTTACAAAGAAAATGGATTTTTTCCCCAAAATGAAGCTTCTGAGAACCGTGTTTGAGAGCGAATTAGACAGTGTTTGAGAGCGAATTAGACAGTGTTTGAGAGCGAATTAGACAGTGTTTGAGAGCGAATTAGACAGTGTTTGAGAGCGAATTAGACAGTGTTTGAGAGCGAATTAGACAGTGTCTGAGAGTGAATTAGACAGTGTTTGAGAGTGAATTAGACAGTGTTTGAGAGTGAATTAGACAGTGTCTGAGAGTGAATTAGACAGTGTTTGAGAGTGAATTAGACAGTGTTTGAGAGTGAATTAGACAGTGTATGAGAGTGAATTAGACAGTGTTTGAGAGCGAATTAGACAGTGTCTGAGAGTGAATTAGACAGTGTCTGAGAGTGAATTAGACAGTGTTTGAGAGTGAATTAGACAGTGTCTGAGAGTGAATTAGACAGTGTATCAGAGTGAATTAGACAGTGAGAGTGAATTAGACAGTGTTTGAGAGTGAATTAGACAGTGTCTGAGAGTGAATTAGACAGTGAGAGTGAATTAGACAGTGAGAGTGAATTAGACAGTGTTTGGAAGTGAATTAGAGCAGTGAGAGTGAATTTAGACAGTGAGAGTGAAATTAGACATGTTTGAGTAGTGAATTAGACAGTGAAGTGAATTAGACAGTGAGAGTGAATTACAGCAGTGTTTTGAGAGTGAATAGACAGTGAAGAGTGAATTACAGTGAGAGTGAATTAGACAGTGTTTTGAGAGTGATTAGAACAGTGTCTGAGCAGTGAATTAGACAGTGAGAAGTGAATTAGACAGTGTTTGAGAATGAATTAGACAGTGGTTTGAGAGTGAAATTTAGACAAGTGTTGAGAGTGATTAGACAGTGAGAGTGAATTAGAGCAGTGAGAAGTGAATTAGACAGTGTTTGAGAGGTCGAATTTAGAACAGTGGTTGAGAGCGAATTAGAACAGTGCTTTGGAAGGCGAATAAGACAGAGTGTTTGAGAGCGAATAGAAGTTGTTTGAAGAGGGATTAAGACGTGTTTGAGAGCGAATTAGACAGTGTATCAGAGTGAATTGACAGATGTTTGAGAGTGATTAGACAGTGTTCAGAGTGAATTAGGCAGTGTTTGAGGTGAATTAGACGTGGTTTGGAGAAGCGAATTAGAGCAGTGTTTGAGGCGAATAAGACAGTGTTAGTGAGAGCGATAAGAGCAGTGTTTTGAAGAGCAGAATAGACAGTGTTTGAGAGGTGAATTAAGACAGTGTATCAGAGTGAATTAGAAGCAGTGTTTGAGAGTGATTAGGACAGATGTAATAGAGTGAATTAGGCAGTTTTGAGAGTGATTAGACAGTGTATCAGAGTGAATTAGACAGTGTATCAGAGTGAATTAGACAGTGTTTGAGAGTGAATTAGACAGTGTATTAGAGTGAATTAGACAGTGTTTGAGAGTGAATTAGACAGTGTACTAGAGTGAATTAGACAGTGTATCAGAGTGAAATTAGGCAGTGTTTGAGAGTGAATTAGACAGTGTATCAGAGTGAATTAGACAGTGTTTTAGAGTGAATTAGACAGTGTATCAGAGTGAATTAGACAGTGTTTGAGAGTGAATTAGACAGTGTATCAGAGTGAATTAGACAGTGAGAGTGAATTAGACAGTGTTTGAGAGTGAATTAGACAGTGTCTGAGAGTGAATTAGACAGTGAGAGTGAATTAGACAGTGAGAGTGAATTAGACAGTGTTTGAGAGTGAATTAGACAGTGAGAGTGAATTAGACAGTGAGAGTGAATTACACAGTGTTTGAGAGTGAATTAGACAGTGAGAGTGAATTAGACAGTGAGAGTGAATTAGACAGTGTTTGAGAGTGAATTAGACAGTGTCTGAGAGTGAATTAGACAGTGTTTGAGAATGAATTAGACAGTGTTTGAGAGTGAATTAGACAGTGTCTGAGAGTGAATTAGACAGTGAGAGTGAATTAGACAGTGAGAGTGAATTAGACAGTGTTTGAGAGCGAATTAGACAGTGTTTGAGAGCGAATTAGACAGTGTTTGAGAGCGAATAAGACAGTGTTTGAGAGCGAATAAGACAGTGTTTGAGAGCGAATTAGACAGTGTTTGAGAGCGAATTAGACAGTGTATCAGAGTGAATTAGACAGTGTTTGAGAGTGAATTAGACAGTGTATCAGAGTGAATTAGACAGTGTTTGAGAGTGAATTAGACAGTGTTTGAGAGTGAATTAGACAGTGTATCAGAGTGAATTAGGCAGTGTTTGAGAGTGAATTAGACAGTGTATCAGAGTGAATTAGACAGTGTATCAGAGTGAATTAGACAGTGTTTGAGAGTGAATTAGACAGTGTATCAGAGTGAATTAGACAGTGTTTGAGAGTGAATTAGACAGTGTATCAGAGTGAATTAGACAGTGTATCAGAGTGAATTAGACAGTGTTTGAGAGTGAATTAGACAGTGTATCAGAGTGAATTAGACAGTGTTTTAGAGTGAATCAGAGCGCCGGGGACAGTGTATGAGAGCGCCGGGTGTATTAGAGCGCTGGGGATCTGTAGGGACCACACAAGTGACTAATTGTACATGGTCTGGATATTTATACACAGTAACGGTACAATTTGATTGGATATTATTTGCCAAACATTCTGTCTCTGTGTTTAGACATACAGGCGGGGGCTGTCACATTGTTTAATTACAGACTAATATAAGGGAATCTCTCTTACCTGATTGGCCGGGAGGAGGGACACCTGACAGGCCTCTGGGCAAACAGAGGAAGACGGTGAGTACGGCGGCTTTGTTCCCAGAACACGGCTCAATGGCGATGGGCTTGGGGGCCCCCTGCAAGGGAAACGGAACGTTACAGAGAAACTTCCATAGAACCAAAACACAAAATAAGGGGAATTTCTGGGTTCAAAGGAACTGGCAGATTCACTGTTTATGAATCGCCCCCCCCCCCGGGGCCTTGATAGGGAAAATCCACCCTTTACTGGGACCTAGAATATATAAAAGATACAACTGTCCAACCCGTATCCTTAGCTGTTGCTGAATTACAACTTCCAGAACCCATCTCCATGTGTCTCCATACACCTTCCATCTTGCCCTACTGTCTCCATCTTACCCTACTGTCTCCATCTTGCCCTACTGTCTCCATCTTACCCTACTGTGCTCATCCTGACTACTGTTCCTCTTTGCCTATGTCTCCATCTACCCTACTGTCTCCATCTTGCTCTACTGTCTCATCTTGTCCTAACTTCTCCAATCTTGTCCTACTGTCTCCACTTGCCCTACTGTCTCATCTGCCCTACTGTCATCCATCCTGACCCTACTGCTCTCCATCTTGGCCTACTGTTCCATCTTGCCTACTGTCTCATCTTGCCTACTGTCTCCATCTTGTCCTACTGTCTCCATCTTGCTAACTGTCTCCATCATTGCCTACTATCTCGCATCTGCCCTACTGTCTCCATCTTGCCTACTGTCTCCATCTTGCTAATCTCTTCGCATCCTTGGTCCATACTAGTCTCCATCTTGTCTTACTGTCTCCATCTTTGCCCTACTGTCCATCTTGCCCGTATGCCCTCTGCCTACTGTCTCGCATCTTGCCCTACTGTCCTCCTGCTTGTCTACTGTATCCATCTTGTTTTACTGTCTCCTCTTGCCTAACTCCCCTCTTGCCTCCTGTCCCATCTTGCCTACTGTCCCCATCGTTGCCTCCTACTCTTCCTACTGTCTCATCTTGTCCTAACTGTCTCCACGTCTGTCCATCTTGCCTACTCTCCATCTTGCCCTACTGTCTCATCTTGTTCCTGCTGTATCATCTTGTTCTAATGTCTCATCTTGTCCTACTGCTGCCATTCTTGCTACATGCTCTCCATCTTGCCCTACTGTCTCCATCTTGTCCTGTCTCATCTTGTCTACGTCTCCATCTTGTTCTGCGTCATCTTGTGCTACTGTCTCCATCTTGCTACTGTCTCCATACTGTCTCCATCTTGTCCTACTGTCTCCATCTTGCCCTACTGTCCCCATCTTGTCCTACTGACTCCATCTTGCCCTACTGTCTCCATCTTGCCCTACTCTTATCACCCTGCCCTTTCCCCCCTACTAACCCCCTGGGTACCGGTGTTACCCAGTTGAGCCCCCCTACAGACCCCGTGAGTAGCACGAAGCTGCGCAGAGGGAGTGCAGGGAAGAGAGGGCTGAGTGAGTAGAAGGTCAGACTGAGTAGCTGAGCGTTAGAGCGCCGCCGTGGATAGAGATGTCGGATACAGTCAGGCTGCTAATTACAATGTGCGTCTCACACATAACTGTCTCGCGAGCGGCACTAACGGCTGAAATACCGGCGGCGCCGCATTATCATTTCCTTCCATAAAAAGGGGTTCGAAAAACAAATGAAAATCAATGAGATGTTCTGTAACAGCTTCACTAACGGCTTATACACATACAGTAGTACCGAGTATCCCCGGCCCCACATACAGTAGTACTGAGTATCCCCGGCCCCACATACAGTAGTACTGAGTATCCCCGGCCCCACATACAGTAGTACTGAGTATCCCCGTCGCCACATACAGTAAGTACAGTAGTAACCCCCGGCCCACATACAGTAGTATGAGTATCCCCGGCCCCACATACAGTAGTACTGAGTTCCCCGGCCCAAATCAGTAGTACTGAGTATCCGGCCGCCACATACAGTAGTACTGAGTATCCCCGGCCCCACATACAGTAGTACCGAGTATCCCCGGCCGCACATACAGTAGTACTGAGTATCCCCGGCCCCACATACAGTAGTAGCTGAGTATCCCCGGCCCACTACAGTAGTACAGTACATACAGTAGTACTGAGTATCCCCGGCCGCACATACAGTAGTACTGAGTATCCCCGGCCCCACATACAGTAGTACTGAGTATCCCCGGCCCCACATACAGTAGTACTGAGTATCCCCGGCCCGCAATTACAGTAGTCCGAGTATCCCCGGCCGGCCCACACAGTAGTACAGTATACTGAGTATCCCCGGCCCACGCATCAGTACTACAGTAGTACTGGGTATCGCCGCCGGCACATACATAGTACCGGGAGTTCCCCGGCCCACATACAGTAGTACTGAGTATCCCCGCCCCACATACAGTAGCTAGAGTATCCGCCCACATACAGTAGTACTGAGTTCCGGCAATACAGTAGTACGAGTATCCCGGCCTGACAACAGTAGTACTGGTATACGGCCCACAATACAGTAGTACTGAGTATCCCCGGCCCCACATACAGTAGTACTGAGTATCCCCGGCCGCACATACTGTCCCACTCGGTTACCCAGAAGCCCCTTGGGCAGCTGCTCATACACTGTCCCCTCGCTGTGAGTGGTGCATCTCATTCCCAGCAGTACATTAGTGTCGGGCCGAGGGGCGAGGCCCAGTCTGTGCCAACAAAGCAATTAGGAAATTGGATGAAGAAATTAAGGACTGATCTTTCTCCTCCTCCTCCTCCTCTTTGCCAGGACTGTAATTATTCTGAGAGGGGTAAAGTAAAGTTTGCTATTGGGGAGGAATACAGATCAGGGATCGACAAGAAAAATTAATAAGGAAAGTCTCTCTCTGCCGGGGAACTGACTGCACCCAACACAGGGGAGGGCAAAGGCTGGGGCCCCCTATCTGCAGGAAACATTAATGGCAGCTTACAGTGGGAGGGGCACAGAGTCTGTGACTCAAGCAGTGGGTGGGACTAGGACAGTCTGGTGACGCTTACAGGGGGAGGGGCAAGGAGTCTGTGACTCAAGCAGTGGGTGGGACTAGAACAGTCTGATGGCAGCTTACAGTGGGAGGGGTAAGGAGTCTGTGACTTAAGCAGTGGGTGAGACTAGAACAGTCTGATGGCAGCTTACAGTGGGAGGGGTAAGGAGTCTGTGACTTAAGCAGTGGGTGGGACTAGAACAGTCTGATGGCAGCTTACAGGGGGGGCTATCAGCTGTATCACCCAAGGCAAGGGTGGGGACCCATATCCCTTATCCATAGAAAGGAAGAGCTGTGGGGCGCGGGCATTAAGCTCTATATAATGTCTGTGCCGGGGGCAGGAAGGCGGCGCAGTTCTATAGAATAGGGACACATTTATTAATATCACCAAGTGACGGCGTCGCAGTAAAGCAGATTAAACACCGTTATTAAAGCCACGCGGGGACGAGAGGGTTTTGCATTCGTGTCATTTCCCATAACAGCTGAATGGAGATCGGAAGGAGAAGGCGAAAGCGCCGTGACGGCTCCTGACAGCGCAAAATGTCACCACGAGGGACCCTTGGGGCGCGGTGACACGAAGGCTCCAGGAAACCTGGCCGAGCGCTGAGCATGGGTGACATGAGGTGTAAGAGAGTGGAAGTGTAGGGCTTGTTACTAGCGCCATTTACTCGCTCGCCGGCCAAACAAACATGTCCATGCTTCACAGCTCGGCGCACAGGCGGCACTTTAGGAGCAGCGATGGCGGCGGCGAGATTTGCTCACGGTACATCGGACAAGGAGACGGCATTAGGGACAGTGGGGAATGTTCCGGAATTAACGAGACGGCAGACAGATTGTCGGCATTAACATTAACACTTTAGTCTGACGCACGACTCCATGTTGATTAAACACTGGGGGCACGTACCTTTAGTATGTTATAGAATGGCCTATTCTAAGCAACTTTTCAATTGGTCTTCATTATTTATTTCTTATAGTTTTTGAATTATTTGCCTTTTTCTTCCAAATGGGGGTCACTGACCCCGGCAGCCAAACCCTATTGCTCTGTGAGGCTCCAGTTTTATTGTTATTGTTACTTTTTATTCCTTATCTTTCTATTCAGCCCCTCCCCTATTCATATACCAGCCTCTCATTACAGCTCTACCTTGGCAAGTCCCTGGTTGCTAAGGTCATTTGGATCCTAGCAACCAGATAACCGCTAAAATTCCAAATGGGAGAGTTCCTGAACAAATATGAAACTAATTAAAAACCACAAATAATTAATAATTGCAAATTGTCTCAGAAGAAGACGGAAGGAAGCCATAACGCAGGTACCCCGGGCCGGGGCAGTTTTCTGCTAACAGGAGCACTGTGGTATCAGGTAAGCAATTACAATCACTTGGGGGGCACCATTTGGCACCCCTTCCCCCCCAGTGATTGTACTTTTCCTTTTTTCGCTCTCCCTTTAGGGTGACACCACAAAAGTACCCTGGGCCGGGGCATTTTCAGACCAAACAGACAGAACCTTGGCCAATGTATCAGACAAAAATGGACCGAAATCCAGCCAAGAGCCACATTGGCCTGTGTTTGCCCTCGGCTGTTGCACCTCGTTGCACCCATGTCCCACTTTAGGAAATAGTAAAAGTCATTTATTTAATATACGAACATCAATCTTCATATTATCCCTCTGACCAACTGAATTGAGGTCTTAAGCCCCTCTACATATCTGTCTGCCAAGGGTTAATCTCACACCATATTTGGACTCAATTAACTGATATTCTGGCCCCCCCCCGCAATGTGCAGGACTGGGGGCAGGCAGCATGGGGGTAGGAGGCTGTAACCAATAGCGACTATGATTTGGGCAGTTAGTGCCATGGGGGGGCATTAGGATGTTCCTTTTTTCATTGGAACAAACTGCTGAAGTGGAAGAGTCCGGTAGTGAGAGAAATGGGGCAGCTGCTATGGGACGGCGCCGGGGAGACAGCGCAATTAACTGCCACTTCTTTGCTGACAGACTGGATCCTGAACCAGAATTAACACCTCCACTTGTTATGACTCTGGGCCAAGAAGGACTTGTTTAGGAACGTCTGACCCCGGCCCTACGGCTACAGCCGCGCACAGCCATCATTATCTTGTCTGACTCCCCCCCAGAGACCAATTCCCACACTGAAACGCTTCAGGTTCCGGTCACTTCCATAGAGCGCCCCCCGGTGTGCGACACTGACAGCTCAGCATTTAGAGCAGAACATTTAATCCAAAGTGCCCTTCATTCAGCTGGGGAAGAGTAAATAAAACTGTCACTTATTCTCCCAACTCAATGCTGCGCTCTATGTAATTGTGAGCTCTTGCGCAAAAAGATGGGACCTATTATCTAGGCACCGGTGATATTTATGGTGCTGGTTTACTAACATAGGTGCTGAATTGCACCAACATATGGACCCACGGTGACCGGTCCAAATTCATTTCAGGTTGGAGGCCGATCTCCAATCTCGACTAATGGCTGAGTGGGACCTGCACGGGTGCAAAGTAGCACCTTTGTTAGTAAATCAGCACCCACTTGACTCTTCCAGTAGCTACTGGACAGGGTTTGATAGTACAAGGTTAACAGAGCCAGGCTATTGGCTCCTTCCTTGGCGAGGTCCCTTGGGTGGTGGGTTCTGCCAAAGAACAGGGCACCAAATGGAAAATGGGCCAAGCACCCATTATGTCCTGGCAATGCCCTACTAGGGCCAAAAACAATCTTATTCCACCCAACTTTCACCCAGTGTCAGAATAGGGAACCTGGGGGCTACAAGAGAACTTGACCTTAGGGCCCCCCTTGCCCATGGCTAATCACTTGATGGGGCGAATGGACTTCTTTGCACCAGAAGGGACAATTTTAAATATATGGACAGATAAGCCTGGGGCCCTCAGGCATTTTTCCTGGTGGGCCAGTCCAACCCTATCTACACAACATGTCCTATTCCTGTGTGTCCTCTTCTACCATGGGGTCCCTGAAAGGACTCCAACTCCAGCCAGATGTGGCCCTTCAAGGAGACTTTTATGGCTCTGGGCCTTTCCAAGGGTTCTGCACAAAGGAATAGATTGTAAGCTCTTTTGGGCAGGGCTCTCTTCCCCTCCTGTATCGGTTATTGATTGCTTTATATGTTACTCCTTGTAGAGTGTAAGCTCTTTTGGGCAGGGCTCCCTTCCCCTCTTGTATCGGTTACTGATTGCTTTATATGTTACTCCTTGTAGAGTGTAAGCTCTTTTGGGCAGGGCTCTCTTCCCCTCCCGTATCGGTTACTGATTGCTTTATATGTTACTCCTTGTAGAGTGTAAGCTCTTTTGGGCAGGGCTCCCTTCCCCTCCTGTATCGGTTACTGATTGCTTTATATGTTACTCCTTGTAGAGTGTAAGCTCTTTTGGGCAGGGCTCCCTTCCCCTCCTGTATCGGTTATTGATTGCTTTATATGTTACTCCTTGTAGAGTGTAAGCTCTTTTGGGCAGGGCTCTCTTCCCCTCCTGTATCGGTTATTGATTGCTTTATATGTTACTCCTTGTAGATTGTAAGCTCTTTGGGGCAGGGCTCCCTTCCCCTCCTGTATCGGTTATTGATTGCTTTATATGTTACTCTGTATGCCCAATGTATGTAACCCACTTATTGTACAGCGCTGCGGGATATGTTGGCGCTTTATAAATAAATGATAATAATAATAATTGAAGGATATATTAGAGGCCCAGTAATAGGAGGCCTAGAGGCCCAGATAGGGACAATGTCCGGAGGGGGAGATGATGGGGAGCAGCTGTACGGAGGGTAAATAGCAGAGAGATAAGGAGCAAGGCTATTGGCTATCAGGTTTCAGTAGTCTAGACACGGCAGTGCAGGGGCCTCGCTACTTAATAACAAACCTCAGAGATAAATCACCTGTAAAAAGGCAAATGGTTGGAATTCCACTGCCGGTGGCACAGAGGGGAAGGTTGGCGCGTTTCACTTATTTATTTACATTGGGGGAGGAGATCAAATATCCCGGCTACAATGGGAACCAATTAAAATGACTGACTTATCCGCCTGTCACAACACACAAGCCGGCAGCCATCACCATTGTGGCATCATCCGTCTGCACTTGGAAATCCCCATGGGAACATTCAAGCCAAACACTGAAAGCGCCAGTTACACCATAAAGTGAATATATACTGTATTTATATCTATTTATATACACATATCTGTCTGGCTCGTCAATGCCCTTGTTTATATGGAAAAGGTTTCCTTGAGAGTCTTTTATACCTTCTGTATTCTATATATACATGTAATATATGTATCTTATATATATCATTGTATTAACCCTTTGCTTACAAAGCACTGACCTGTGGAGCTTACAATCCCATATCCCACACAAACCATAGGACCAATGAACCTGCCGGTATATTTTGTCAGCAGAAAACCAATGAGAATGAACCAAATACATAATTATTTTATTTGGCCAAATACTAAAACGGACACAGAACCAAATCTGAACTATGATTTGCGTTTTTATATGGGAGCAGAATCCGACCAATCAGAACTGAACATCATAAGGAAACCCGGGCCAATAAAGCAAGGGAATTCAATCTTTATGCAGCAGGGTTGGGAATTGAACCCAAAACAGTGGTTCTGTAATAGTAATCTCACTATATAGATATATTTCTAACAGTTCAGAATGAACGAAGTGAAGATTCAGCCGTATTTAGTAGCTCAGGTCTTCTTCCCCGACCCACTATTTGGCAGGCAAAACGGAACCTGCAGGTCGTGCCAGGCTGATATTATATTTATTAAAATGACAGCGGCTCATCAGCCAGATACTTAATAGATTAAATCCCATTACAGCAGTAATTCCCTCATTTCTCTATTTCCTCATTATACAGTGAGTTTTAATGTAAAGGGCACTTAGATGCACCTAAATACATTTAAATAACATTGGGGTAACAGTCACCCCACTATAGTTCCAGGGGTACCCAGGGCACAAATAAGCACTCACCCCAAATCCCCCCCTAACTGGCCTTCAGGCTGGGCCCCCTTAGCCCATAACAAGGTTACAGATATATAGAAACATTGGGGTAACAGTCACCCCGCTATAGTTCCAGGGGTACCCAGGGCACAAATAAGCACTCACCCCAAATCCCCCCCTAACTGGCCTTCAGGCTGGGCCCCCTTAGCCCATAACAAGGTTACAGATATATAGAAACATTGGGGTAACAGTCACCCCGCTATAGTTCCAGGGGTACCCAGGGCACAAATAAGCACTCACCCCAAATCCCCCCCTAACTGGCCTTCAGGCTGGGCCCCCTTAGCCCATAACAAGGTTACAGATATATAGAAACATTGGGGTAACAGTCACCCCGCTATAGTTCCAGGGGTACCCAGGGCACAAACACTCACCCCAAATCCCCCCCTAACTGGCCTTCAGGCTGGGCCCCCTTAGCCCATAACAAGGTTACAGATATATAGAAACATTGGGGTAACAGTCACCCTGCTATAGTTCCAGGGGTACCCAGGGCACAAATAAGCACTCACCCCAAATCCCCCCTAACTGGCCTTCAGGCTGGGCCCCCTTAGCCCATAACAAGGTTACAGATATATAGAAACATTGGGGTAACAGTCACCCCGCTATAGTTCCAGGGGTACCCAGGGCACAAATAAGCACTCACCCCAAATCCCCCCCTAACTGGCCTTCAGGCTGGGCCCCCTTAGCCCATAACAAGGTTACATAGTTCGAGGCTACAGGCCCCAAGCCAGTAACCCCCCCGGCACTGCTGGGCAATACATAGATGATAATTAGCGGCTCGGTACAGATATTAATCTATTGGGATATTGTGGTTTCCTAAAAACTAAAGAAAAAATAACAGATCCAATGTGAGACCAACTGGGTCAGTATTTATAGGGAACAGCAGAGCCGGGGGATACAGAAAGATTTGATGCCATGAGAGTCACATGACCATGCTTTCCCAGCATGCAGTAGGAGGGCAATGCATGGGAACCCCTGATTGAGGTTAATGTGGATAATGAGACATTCGACACAATAAATGTAATAAATGCTGATGTTCTGTTCCCCAAAGTCAAATCATTTCAGAACATTTCGTTCCAAACTTATTAAAACATTTCCCCAAGTCAATTTATTAAGGAACATTTTGCGCAGAAAGTTGAGTTATTAGGGTACAGCCCACCCAAGGGGCGTCCCGGCGCCAGCGGAGCTAACAGTCTTCCCTATGACACATTGGGGTCTCATCCAAAGCCAATCAATCTCATAACTTGGTATTGAAGTGTAGAAGGAGATCAGAGCCCCCCAAGCAAATAAAGGGGGGACGTACCATCTCCAAGTGCCCTGGTCGGAATTGAACTCAGGCTCAAGAGTTAATATGATAAAAGCAAGAAAGAGGCTTACTGAGGTTTCACTGAGGCAGCTCTAATTTGTGGATTATAATTGGGTTTTGAGTGAATGCTCTGAGCCCCAAACATACTGGGGCCCCCCCATAACTGTGTCACTAGTATGGGGCTGATATGAAAAGATGAAGACAGTAGAATAAGATGGGGACAGTAGGGCAAGATGGAGACAGTAGGGCAAGATGGAGACAGTAGAGCAAGATGGAGACAGTAGGGCAAGATGGAGACAGTAGGGCAAGATGGAGACTGTAGGGCAAGATGGAGACAGTAGGACAAGATGGAGACAGTAGGGCAAGATGGAGACAGTAGGGCAAGATGGAAACAGTAGGGCAAGATGGAGACTGTAAGGCAAGATGGAGACTGTAGGGCAAGATGGAGACTGTAGGGCAAGATTGAGACAGTAGGGCAAGATGGAGACTGTAGGGCAAGATGGAGACTGTAGGGCAAGATGGAGACAGTAGGGCAAGATGGAGACTGTAGGGCAAGATGGAGACAGTAGGACAAGATGGAGACAGTAGGGCAAGATGGAGACAGTAGGGGAGGATGGAGACAGTAGGGGAGGATGGAGACAGTAGGGCAAGATGGAGACTGTAGGGCAAGATGGAGACAGTAGGGCAAGATGGAGACAGTAGGGCAAGATGGAGACAGTAGGGCAAGATGGAGACAGTAGGGCAAGATGGAGAAAGTAGGACAAGAGGGAGACAGTAGGGCAAGATGGAGACTGTAAGGCAAGATGGAGACTGTAGGGCAAGATGGAGACAGTAGGGCAAGATGGAAACAGTAGGACAAGATGGAGACTGTAGGGCAAGATGGAGACAGTAGGACAAGATGGAGACAGTAGGACAAGATGGAGACAGTAGGGCAAGATGGAGACAGTAGGGCAAGATGGAGACAGTAGGGCAAGATGGAGACTGTAAGGCAAGATGGAAACAGTAGGGCAAGATGGAGACAGTAGGGCAAGATGGAGAAAGTAGGGCAAGATGGAGACTGTAGGGCAAGATGGAGACTGTAGGGCAAGATGGAGACAGTAGGGCAAGATGGAGACTGTAGGGCAAGATGGAGACTGTAGGGCAAGATGGAGACAGTAGGGCAAGATGGAGACAGTAGGGGAGGATGGAGACAGTAGGGGAGGATGGAGACAGTAGGGCAAGATGGAGACTGTAGGGCAAGATGGAGACAGTAGGGCAAGATGGAGACAGTAGGGCAAGATGGAGACAGTAGGGCAAGATGGAGACAGTAGGGCAAGATGGAGAAAGTAGGACAAGATGGAGACAGTAGGACAAGATGGAGACAGTAGGACAAGATGGAGACAGTGGGACAAGGAGACATGGAGCTCAGATCTACACCCCCTGTGCCATTACTCTGTATAACGGTTGGATCAGCCCCGGTGATTAAGTTGAAGGATCCCAGAGATTAGTGTGCCCCAGTACAATCCCTGAGTCCCGGCCCAGGGGCGGCCATTTCCAGGCGCTGAACACGAGTCACACAAACACCTGATTGACTCGCGGCTCCTGTTCACAGACTGGCAAATTAGCCGGCAAGAGAGTATTTGTTTCAATCAAGCGTTACTATTACTTAAATGCACGGTAACAGCCCATCAGCTCCCCTGACAGCCATGATGGATGGAGCAACGGGATCCCCCCAACCTGGCGCTGCAGCCGCGCAACCACAGGAACAAGGAGAAAAAAAGCCTTTAATTAACAAAGGAAATTAAAAGAGAGACTTTTACACGAGTTCGTTAATAAGAAGTCACAGATAAGTGCACTCACAAATACCGGCTAATCAGGAACGCAGAGTCGTTACAGGGATATTAATGAGCTGAAGCCCCTCTAGGAAAAACAATGAGAGGCATTTGTACGTGTACACTCCTAAACTGCTACAGAGATCAGAGCGTTAGCAGCAGTCCTGCCCTGCTTTATGGCTGAGATTCTAGCTATCTGTATAACAGAACATTCTGTCACAGTGGCACAGATCCTATCTGATCCCCCCCATTGTAAGCAGCAGTCCTGCCCTGCTTTATGGCTGAGATTCTAGCTATCTGTATAACAGAGCATTCTGTCACAGTGGCACAGATCCTATCCCCCCCCCATTGTAAGCAGCAGTCCTGCCCTGCTTTATGGCTGAGATTCTAGCTATCTGTATAACAGAGCATTCTGTCACAGTGGCACAGATCCTATCTGATCCCCCCCATTGTAAGCAGCAGTCCTGCCCTGCTTTATGGCTGAGATTCTAGCTATCTGTATAACAGAGCATTCTGTCACAGTGGCACAGATCCTATCCCCCCCCCCCCCCATTGTAAGCAGCAGTCCTGCCCTGCTTTATGGCTGAGATTCTAGCTATCTGTATAACAGAGCATTCTGTCACAGTGGCACAGATCCTATCTGATCCCCCCATTGTAAGCAGCAGTCCTGCCCTGCTTTATGGCTGAGATTCTAGCTATCTGTATAACAGAGCATTCTGTCACAGTGGCACAGATCCTATCTGATCCCTCATTGTAAGCAGCAGTCCTGCCCTGCTTTATGGCTGAGATTCTAGCTATCTGTATAACAGAGCATTCTGTCACAGTGGCACAGATCCTATCTGATCCCCCCCCATTGTAAGCAGCAGTCCTGCCCTGCTTTATGGCTGAGATTCTAGCTATCTGTATAACAGAGCATTCTGTCACAGTGGCACAGATCCTATCTGATCCCCCCATTGTAAGCAGCAGTCCTGCCCTGCTTTATGGCTGAGATTCTAGCTATCTGTATAACAGAGCATTCTGTCACAGTGGCACAGATCCTATCCCCCCCCCCCCCATTGTAAGCAGCAGTCCTGCCCTGCTTTATGGCTGAGATTCTAGCTATCTGTATAACAGAGCACAGTGTCTATTACATAAAACAAAGAAAATAAATGCTTTCCTATGTGGGAACACAGGGATTACAATCCGACGGCCCCTTGGGCATTTCCAGCTGTCCCCCTGGGGGGGTCTCGGCTTCCCTCCATAGCAGCTAATCAGGCCAGCAGATAATATGTTATATATTAATATTTATGCCCAGATGCAGAGGTGCGTGAATCAGAAGGAGGAATAATTATCCGCACAAACACAGACTGGAAGCTGCTTTGCTTTTCGGAGCAACAGAATTTAACAAACAATAAAATCCAACAGCGAGCGGCTTGGGACACATTTATATTCATCTGCTGCCCCAGCGATTGCCCATTTCCTCCAGGAAATTAAAAGTTAATAAGGAAAACGGCACCGAGGCGCTCGCTGGCCCCCATTCCCAATTAGGAACAAACAAGAAACAGAGATTGGAGCCGTTACACTCCCGGCCCCCAAACTGCTCTACAACTGCCAACACCATGGTCTGCGGCACTTAAACCTTAATTACACAGCGAGTCTGGTCCTACAGGTACAAACACAATATTACTGAAATACTACTTAGTCCTTCCCCCCACTGCTACTATAGGCACCATCTCTCCCTACTATACCTGCTATCCCACAGCCCCAGTCCCTTCCCAGAGGCTATTATCCCCCCACTGCTACTATAGGCACCATCTCTCCCTACTATACCTGCTATCCCACAGCCCCAGTCCCTTCCCAGAGGCTATTATCCCCCCACTGCTACTATAGGCACCATCTCTCCCTACTATACCTGCTATCCCACAGCCCCAGTCCCTTCCCAGAGGCTATTATCCCCCACTGCTACTATAGGCACCATCTCTCCCTACTATACCTGCTATCCCACAGCCCCAGTCCCTTCCCAGAGGCTATTATCCCCCCACTGATACTATAGGCACCATCTCTCCCTACTATACCTGCTATCCCACAGCCCCAGTCCCTTCCCAGAGGCTATTATCCCCCCACTGCTACTATAGGCACCATCTCTCCCTACTATACCTGCTATCCCACAGCCCCAGTCCCTTCCCAGAGGCTATTATCCCCCCACTGCTACTATAGGCACCATCTCTCCCTACTATACCTGCTATCCCACAGCCCCAGTCCCTTCCCAGAGGCTATTATCTCCCCACTGCTACTATAGGTACCATCTCTCCCTACTATACCTGCTATCCCACAGCCCCAGTCCCTTCCCAGAGGCTATTATCCCCCACTGCTACTATAGGCACCATCTCTCCCTACTATACCTGCTATCCCACAGCCCCAGTCCCTTCCCAGAGGCTATTATCCCACTGCTACTATAGGCACCATCTCTCCCTACTATACCTGCTATCCCACGGCCCCAGTCCCTTCCCAGAGGCTACTATCCCCCCCACTGCTACTATAGGCACCATCTCTCCCTACTATACCTGCTATCCCACAGCCCCAGTCCCTTCCCAGAGGCTATTATCCCCCCACTGCTACTATAGGCACCATCTCTCCCTACTATACCTGCTATCCCACAGCCCCAGTCCCTTCCCAGAGGCTATTATCCCACTGCTACTATAGGCACCATCTCTCCCTACTATACCTGCTATCCCACAGCCCCAGTCCCTTCCCAGAGGCTATTATCCCCCCACTGCTACTATAGGTACCATCTCTCCCTACTATACCTGCTATCCCACAGCCCCAGTCCCTTCCCAGAGGCTATTATCCCCCCACTGCTACTATAGGCACCATCTCTCCCTACTATACCTGCTATCCCACAGCCCCAGTCCCTTCCCAGAGGCTATTATCCCCCCACTGCTACTATAGGCACCATCTGTCCCTACTATACCTGCTATCCCACAGCCCCAGTCCCTTCCCAGAGGCTATTATCCCCCACTGCTACTATAGGCACCATCTCTCCCTACTATACCTGCTATCCCACAGCCCCAGTCCCTTCCCAGAGGCTATTATCCCACTGCTACTATAGGCACCATCTCTCCCTACTATACCTGCTATCCCACAGCCCCAGTCCCTTCCCAGAGGCTATTATCCCCCCACTGCTACTATAGGCACCATCTCTCCCTACTATACCTGCTATCCCACGGCCCCAGTCCCTTCCCAGAGGCTATTATCCCCCCCAACGCTATCATTTCTGCTATTTAATGGGTGAGGCCTATAGTTCTACCCTGCTAGATCTTTTCAAATGAAGGCTCTGTTCATAGCTTTGTGTTCTTCCATTTACATTTAAAAAAAACCCAAATCTCTTTCTCTCTATATAATCTCGGAGGCACCGCAGGAAAGCAGAATTATAATTATATCGCTATGAAAAAAATAGGATAAGGAAGTAATAATTGCATATTAAAGTGAGCGCTTTGGGCTGGGGGGGCGCTGAGCCTCTGAAAGCCCTTTGGTCATTGAGGATTAAAGAACATTTGAGGTGCGGCTGCCTCAGTGAGTGATTAACCCGCAGCCAATAGCCCTGACTATGGAGCCGACTTGGGCATCAATATGGCACCCCATTACCAGTTAAACAGAATGAGAAATATCATTGCAATTCTGCATCCAAACGCGTCTCGCGGCCGCCGATAATTTACGGCTTTGTTAGAAAACCGTTAAGTGGGCGGCCATTGGGAAATAACCAGAAAAAGGGAAAGGGAATTTCTCGGACTCGGAGAAAAATTGCCTTCATTTCAACGGCGTCTGAAATCTGCTTTAAATGAAGATAAATGTCGGCAGGAAACTCCGGAACCGAAGAAGAGAAAGAGCCGACGGAACGACAAAAATACAAGGAACTTTGGCGCGGCGTCCCCCGAGAGCGGGCGGAACGGAGAACGAGGGGGTAGAAAGTGGGACAGGTCTCCCAGCGCCCGCTGTATGTGCCAATCAGAAATGGCTGCGCAATCCCAGGCCGGCGTTCTACCCCCGGTAATGAGGGGGCACATTTCCAATGTAAATCTACAGACAAACCGACGTTCTCTGGGAGAAACAAACAGATCTAATTGGCTCAGATCCTGCCGCATAGTTTGTAATATCGTTTAGAGACGGTTTGTCACATGTCTTCTTTGATTCCCAACAAGGGGCATGATGGGAAATATTTCCATTAAAGCCGGCGGAGGCAGTTGCGAATATTGTAGGTCTCTATACAAATATATCCCATAAACAGCTCATCTGCTTCATATAAATAAACCATTTTCATATCAATATACTTGTTTAGCAGTATGTGCCATTGGGTAATCCTAAATAGGAAACTGCCATTTTAAGTACTAAGCTCCGCCCCCCTGGGATCATAGGAGTCACAGTGCACACAAACAAGCCAAGGCACACATACATGCTAGGCCCCATCAGCCAATGAATGGCCGGAGTTCTGCCTTTTGCTCCCACACTACTTCCTGTTACAGTTAGAGCTGCATCACTTCCTGTCAGCTGATCTCTGAGGGGGCACACAGCCCATCACTAAATGGCGGCTCAAGGGAAAGGATGTAAAAGGGCAATATTTACTGATATATATATTCCAGTTTGGGGAGATTCTTTAATAGGCCACTTAATATAATATAAACTGTCTGTTGGTTACGTATTCATTCTGGGGGTTTAGTTTCCCTTTAAATGAGGCTCCGGTGTTTGTGTTCCTAATGATCAGGGTCCGACTGCGGCCCATCGGGGAGTCTGACTTTAAACGGGTGGTTCACCTTAACTTTAGTATCCTATTCCTAGCAACTTTGCAATTGGTCTTTATTATTTATTTTTTATAGTCTTCAAGTTATTTGCCTCCAGCTTTTCATACTTTACAACGGGGGTCACTGACCCCAGCAGCCAAACCCTATTGCTCTGTGAGGCTCCAGTTTTATTGCTATTGTTACTTTTTATTCCTTATCTTTCTATTCAGCCCCTCCCCTATTCATATTCCAGCCTCTCATTTAAACCACTCCCTGGTTGCTGAGGAAAACAAGACCCTAGCAACCAGCTGCTGAAATACCAAACTGGGGAGCTGCTGAACAAAAAGCTAAATAACTAAAAAACATAAAAAATGAAAACCAATTGCAAATTGTCTCAGAATTTCAATGTCTACGTTTCCCCCCCCCTCGCACGCCCACTATGGCTTGCACCTCCCACCTCATTAATTATGCATTGTGCTCGGGTTTGGCCAGGGAGAGTGGGTAGTCTGGGCAGGAGATTGAGTCTGGGTGGGTGGTGCCCATGAAGACTGGGGCCCACTAGGTTTCTTACTGGTAGGGCGGCTACCTTTTATGGTGGCTAACTCTGGGCAGGGGGCGGGGCATGATGTCACTGGGCGGGACATGTTGGCAGGAAATTGCTCTGAATCAATGACTTGGGCATTTATATATTCGTTTGTAGTAATTATCTGCTCAACGGTTGGATGAGAACACCATGTCGCGCTCACTTTATAATGACAGCAATGTAGGAATATACAGCCTATCAGACATATACACGCGGATGCTGATTGGGGCCCAATATCTAAACTGTTGCCAAACAAATGAATTAAGACTGCTATTTTGATATATCTGTATCTATCCTTTGCCCCATGCATATTACAGTAGGCCACTCCTACTCTTCTCCTCCATCATAAGGTCCAGTTACTCCCAGTATTCCCCACTGTAACTCCATGACAAATACCAATGACTTTCCTCTTCCAAATCCTTAATTGTAATGTTCTCCTCAAAGCTTTGTGTTCCAACCCTAACAACCCATCTCAGATATCAATCTGTTTCACTTTGGTCTTTATCCGTGGTCTTCACCAATGTAGGGTTTGGAATGGCCCATCTAGTCTACCCGTGGTTCTTCCTACCCAAGCCTACACTTTCAATACAAGATGGCTGACAAAGACTGACATTCTCTAACCACCAATGTAGGGTTTGGAATGGCCCATCTAGTCTACCCGTGGTTCTTCCTACCCAAGCCTACACTTTCAATACAAGATGGCTGAAAAAGACTGACATTCTCTATCCACCAATGCTGAGCCACAGCTTCGCTGTCTATGACTTAGCAAAGGGCTGTCCCACTGAAGCCCTGGTTCCTATCAAGGCGCTATCACTTGGGTTCCATAGTGCAAATGTAGATATCGAGCACTTCCATGATGGTGCCAGACAGTATCTAGATACACCAGTGATTACTAATCATAGCAGTAGGTTCTTCCCACTCCATGTGATGGTTCTGGACAGTATCTAGATACATCAGTGATTACTAATCATAGCAGTAGGTTCTTCAGACCCCGTATGATGGTGCCAGACAGTATCTAGATACACCAGTGATTACTAATCATAGCAGTAGGTTCTTCAGACCCCGTATGATGGTTCTGGACAGTATCTAGATACACCAGTGATTACTAATCATAGCAGTAGGTTCTTCAGACCCCGTATGATGGTTCCGGACAGTATCTAGATACACCAGTGATTACTAATCATAGCAGTAGGTGCTTCAGACCCCGTATGATGGTTCCGGACAGTATCTAGATACACCAGTGATTACTAATCATAGCAGTAGGTTCTTCAGACCCCGTATGATGGTGCCAGACAGTATCTAGATACACCAGTGATTACTAATCATAGCAGTAGGTTCTTCAGACCTGTATGATGGTTCCGGACAGTATCTAGATACACCAGTGATTACTAATCATAGCAGTAGGTTCTTCCCACTCCATGTGATGGTTCTGGACAGTATCTAGATACACCAGTGATTACTAATCATAGCAGTAGGTTCTTCAGACCCCGTATGATGGTTCCGGACAGTATCTAGATACACCAGTGATTACTAATCATAGCAGTAGGTGCTTCAGACCCCGTATGATGGTTCCGGACAGTATCTAGATACACCAGTGATTACTAATCATAGCAGTAGGTTCTTCAGACCCCGTATGATGGTGCCAGACAGTATCTAGATACACCAGTGATTACTAATCATAGCAGTCGTTTCTTCAGACCCCGTATGATGGTGCCAGACAGTATCTAGATACACCAGTGATTACTAATCATGCAGTAGGTTCTTCAGACCCCCGTATGATGGTTCCGGACAGTATCTAGATACACCAGTGATTACTAATCATAGCAGTAGGTTCTTCAGACCCCGTATGATGGTTCCGGACAGTATCTAGATACACCAGTGATTACTAATCATAGCAGTATGTTCTTCAGACCCCGTATGATGGTGCCAGACAGTATCTAGATACACCAGTGATTACTAATCATAGCAGTAGGTTCTTCAGACCCTGTATGATGGTTCCGGACAGTATCTAGATACACCAGTGATTACTAATCATAGCAGTAGGTTCTTCCCACTCCATGTGATGGTTCTGGACAGTATCTAGATACACCAGTGATTACTAATCATAGCAGTAGGTTCTTCAGACCCCGTATGATGGTTCTGGACAGTATCTAGATACACCAGTGATTACTAATCATAGCAGTAGGTTCTTCAGACCCCGTATGATGGTGCCAGACAGTATCTAGATACACCAGTGATTACTAATCATAGCAGTAGGTTCTTCAGACCCCGTATGATGGTTCCGGACAGTATCTAGATACACCAGTGATTACTAATCATAGCAGTAGGTTCTTCAGACCCCGTATGATGGTTCCGGACAGTATCTAGATACACCAGTGATTACTAATCATAGCAGTAGGTTCTTCCGACCCCGTATGATGGTTCCGGACAGTATCTAGATACACCAGTGATTACTAATCACAGCAGTAGGTTCTTCCGACCCCGTATGATGGTTCCGGACAGTATCTAGATACACCAGTGATTACTAATCATAGCAGTAGGTTCTTCAGACCCCGTATGACGGTGACTCTGCAGAAGTGAAGTCATCCATCTTGGAAATGACCGCTTTTGATTTATAAAAGCTGACAGTTAATGCCATCATCTGAATTCCCAGAGTTCCCATTTAAAGTCTCCTCCTTCATCCGCGGCTCGTGATAAATATGTGGCTGTTACAGGACAGCCATGTATTACCGTTACGGGCTGCGTCAAGCCTTCCATCACCAAGGTGACTCCTGCAGCTGGAGGAACATTATCCCGGGGCCTCATTTTCATACTTGGCTCATTCGCTCCAGTCCTAATGGCCGTTTCTGAAACCGTGTCACCGCCATAAACTTCAAGACGTCGCACCATTTAAAATTATTAACATTTTAATTTGGCGGTGAGAGTTCGGAGACGCGGGGCGTTCTGCCCAAATTAATTTAGGTAAGTACATAGGATAAATAAATCAGCGGCCGTTTACAATCAAAGCACTTTGAAGTCGTTAAAAACACTTTGAGTTGCGAGACTTTGGCTTTCGGAAGAGGCTTAATGGCGGCACGGCAATATGTCCCAGGGTCGCTGCCATGGCTTCGCTGCCGGTGGCTTCGGCCATTTTCACAGGGCACAAAGGCAGAAACAATGAATTATCCCTCGGACAGGTCTCGTAAAATTCCAAATCAGGAACACTGTAAATGTCAGTGGGAGATATAAATCCGGCCTCTTTATACCCGCAGCTCTGCCCATTAACTGGCACTTCCGCCGGAGCCGCGGAGATCAGGGAACAAATAGGGGAGGCGGCCGGGGAATAAAATGATCCTTGAAAAGAGCAAAAAAATCGTCTGGAAGGCGATGAAACTTCACCAAGGAACAAAGGAATCGACACTTTGCACATAAATACGTCCCTGGTTCCGCTCAGTACAATGTTCTGCTCTCAGTGTAATTTCCGCAATAAACACCATCAACAAGTCCGTGATATGGGCGGCATCAGGGGCATAATATGGGCGGTGTCAGGGGCATAATATGGGCAGTGTCAGGGGCAGGATATGGGCGGAGTCAGGGGCAGGATATGGGCGGAGTCAGGGGCATAATATGGGCGGTGTCAGGGGCAGGATATGGGCGGAGTTAGGGGCATAATATGGGCGGTGTCAGGGGCAGGATATGGGCGGAGTCAGGGGCATAATATGGGCGGTGTCAGGGGCATAATATGGGCAGCGTCAGGGGCAGGATATGGGCGGTGTCAGGGGCATAATATGGGCACGTCAGGTGTATAATATGGGCGGTGTCAGGGGCAGGATATGGGCGGAGTCAGGGCATAATATGGGCGGTGTTAGGGGCAGGATATGGGCGGTGTCAGGGGCATAATATGGGCGGCGTCAGGGGCACAACATGGGCGGCGTCAGGGGCAGGATATGGGCGGTGTCAGGGGCAGGATATGGGCAGTGTCAGGGGCATAATATAGGCGGTGTCAGGGGCAGGATATGGGTGGTGTCAGGGGCAGGATAGGGGCGGCGTCAGGGGCACAACATGGGCGGCATCAGGGGCAGGATATGGGCTGCGTCAGGGGCAGGATATGGGCGGCATCAGGGGCAGGATATTGGAGGCATCAGGGGCATGACATGGGCGGCGTCAGGGGTAGGATATTGGGGGCATCAGGGGCATGACATGGGCGGCGTCTGGGGCATGATATGGCAAGTGTCCCTATCAAACCACCCATCACCGCCAGTCCTTACAAACATATTCAAGAAGAGATCTCTTTGGGTTGAAAAAGCCACAACCAATTTATTAACAGAACATTAATCCTAACAACTTCTGCCCAGGCCTAAAGCCTCACTGCCCTAAAGAACCCACTGCCCTGAAGAACCCACTGCCCTGAAGAACCCACTGCCCTGAAGAACTCACTGCCCTGAAGAACCCACTGCCCTGAAGAACCCACTGCCCTAAAGAACCCACTGCCCTGAAGAACTCACTGCCCTAAAGAACTCACTGCCCCGAAGAACTCACTGTCCTGAAGAACTCACTGCCCTGAAGAACCCACTGCCCTGAAGAACCCACTGCCCTGAAGAACCCACTGCCCTGAAGAACCCACTGCCCTGAAGAACTCACTGCCCTGAAGAACTCACTGCCCTGAAGAACTCACTGCCCTAAAGAACTCACTGCCCCGAAGAACTCACTGTCCTGAAGAACTCACTGCCCTGAAGAACCCACTGCCCTGAAGAACCCACTGCCCTGAAGAACCCACTGCCCTGAAGAACCCACTGCCCTGAAGAACCCACTGCCCTAAAGGACCCACTGCCCTGAAGAACCCACTGCCCATAGAACCCACTGCCCTGAAGAACCCACTGCCCTGAAGAACTCACTGCCCTAAAGAACTCACTGCCCTGAAGAACCCACTGCCCTAAAGGACCCACTGCCCTGAAGAACCCACTGCCCATAGAACCCACTGCCCTGAAGAACCCACTGCCCTAAAGACCCAGGCCAGCGGGAAAGTGCTGATGCTTTCTGGCAGGGTTTGGTGGTGGCTCGGTGGGGGCCACAATGGCTGGGGCCTACTGGGTTTTTTCCCGGTGTCCTGCCGGCCCAGTCCAACCCTGCCTACCCTGTCCCTGGGGCCCAATGACCCGCAAGAGGAGTATTAACACTGGACACAAACATTACCTGTGATATTGTCCATAAGAACCAATCAGGAATTAGATTTAAACAGTCACCTACAAGCTGGAAAACAAAAGCAAAGATCTAATTGGTTGCTATGGGCAACATCATGGGTAATGTTTGTCTCCAGTGTTAATAAATGCACCCCTAGGTCTTGTATTGGGGCAACTAGGGGAGATACATTTAGTGCTAATCTATCCCCATACACAGGGGCCACAAACATGGCTGATGGATTCAGGGGCCCAATACCACTGATATTCATTGTAATATCAACCACTAAGCCATAGTTCTAAGGCTGCAAATAATCATCCAGAACAAATAGTCTCAGTATATTTTACTGTTATAAATGCCTCCCAGCCAACTGCCCAGACGGTTCTGCCCACACAGGCCCAATCCGCACAGACCCAATGATTAGGGGCCGTCGGCAAAGCTCTCATATTAAACAGCTGGAATCACATCTTTTTCATAAAACCTAATAATGTCCTATTTGTTGGCAAAATTCTGCCGGTCAAGTCGGGAACCCTCGGCTAGGGGCAATAATACGGCTCGGCGGGGCGGCCCATTAAGCTCACATTCCTTTGTAGCCGTAAGGGCTCATTTTCCAGCCGGTGCTGTGACAGATCTGACACAGAACCCTTTCTCTTTTTAACATAACCGCGTGAATTCTTTCCCTGCCTTCTCCTGTCATTTACAGCGATGGCCCCCAAGTGCAAAATGGGGCTTTGGCCGGTGGCTCGGCCGGTGAATAAGTCGGGTTTGATCCGCTCATAAAGGAGATTTCAGCATCTGGAAACTATGAGAGGAACAGGCACTTAGGGGAAATGGCCAACGTGGCACTTAATCCTGACCAATCTGCAGCAGGACACGGCCGGAGTGCGGCGCCACCGCACCAATCAATCTCCTGTAACCGAGACGGCGCTATATATATATATATATAATCCTCACCAACAAGTGGGGCTTCAATCCTTCATTCCCTGTAGGAAACTCATCAGGTAACTGAGCTCCCGATGTCACAAAAGATAGAAAAAGAAATGTTTCAGTTGTCTCCTTCTCTTATCGTCACATCGGCGCCGGATTTGGGCCTGAAATGTACCAGGATTGGTGTTTTCTCCACTGCCCATGGGAATGTTGTGCCCAACAGGGTTGGAATAGGGGGTGCAGGGCCTACTGATCCATGGGACCCCCCGCTGTGGCCCCCACACCTCCCTGCTGCCCACCCATACCCTGCCCTGCCCTACCATAGACGCGTTGGGAGGGGGCAAATGAGGGCCGGGGAGCTTCAACGGGGATCAGGTCTGGGCCGGGGTCCACCAGGTTTTTTTCCAGTCCGACCCTGATGCCCAACAAGATCTGTTTCTGGGGGAACCAAGAGGAAACGCACGTAGGCGAGGGGGCAATATTGTCCCAATAGGTGCCATGGCAAAGCACAAGACTAAGGTACCATAGATTTAGTACCTATGGGGCAGTGAAGGACTCACATACAGTTAGGATTTATTGTACATATACTGTATGGCCAACTGCCCCCCCACCAACATCCCATTCCCAAGCCAAGGGCATTAATATGAAATTGCCCCTCCCCTTGCTGCTATAACTGCCCCTGCCCTTCTGGGAAGGTTCCCACTAGATGGTGGGACAGTGTTGCTGGGAGTTGCTCCCATTCAGCCACAAGGGCATTAGTGAGGTTGGGCAGTGATGTTGGGGTTCAGGCTCACAGTCGGGGTTCCATCCCACAGGGGGCAGTTGGGTTGCCCCTCCCCTTGCTGCTATAACTGCCCCTGCCCTTCTGGGAAGGTTCCCACTAGATGGGAAACAGTGTTGCTGGGAGTTGCTCCCATTCAAGCCACAGGGCATAGTGAGGCTTGGGCACGTGATGCTTGGGGGATCAGGGCTTCACACGTCGGGGTTCCATCCCACAGGGGGGTCAGTTGGGTTGGGGGTCAGGCCTCACAGTTGGGGGAGTTCCATCCCACAGGAGGTCAGTTGGGTGGGGGTCAGGCTCAAGTTGGGGTTCCATCCCACAGCGGGGGGCAGTGGGTGCCCCTCCCCTTGCTGCTATAAACTGCCCCTGCCCTTCTGGGAAGGTTCCCACTAGATGGTGGAACAGTGTTGCTGGGAGTTGCTCCTGGTTCTGTGGCAATGGGGGGGGGGGGGGGATTATTGTGCTGAAACAGGAAAGTGCCCCCCCAAACTGTCCCACAAAGTAGGGAGCACAGAATTGCCAGGGATGTCATTGCGCCTGTGCTGGGCAACATAAAGGGGCAATTCCAATAATTAGAAGGGGTAATAAGGGCTTATAGTGTAAATTGGGCAATATGGGGTATTAACACCACACTTTTTGCATCGTATATATAATATAAATATATATTTACGAAGGCTAAATGATGTGGGTTGATAGAGAGCCTGTATGGGATCCCATGGCAGAGGAAGGCTAATTATACAAATAGAAACATTGGCACATAAAGGTGTCGCTTTAACCCTTCCCTCCCTGGAGTCTCTAATATAACAGCTTCAGAGAGAGAACAAAGACGGACCGTGACATCTGTCAGCTCTTGGGGTTATTAAATAAAGAGCAATCAGTCGCCCTGATTCCTCCATCAGAAGCGCGGGGGGGGGGGGGCAGCTAAAAGCTCTCAGTATAAAAGGCCCCTTTTTTGTTCAAAATGAAAAGCCCGAGACCCTCGAGTGTCTCTGATGTGAGTCACACACGCAGGAGAGCGCTGCCGGCCGGCTGATGGGAAAAGAGATTTATTAGAAGTATCAGAGAAAGGCGCTTTACAATGCGGTGTGTACGTCAGCGCTGGGAGATGTAATCCCCCTATATTCCTCCATGAGTCTCTCATTATCTCTCTATGGCAGGGGGGCCTTAATATCATATATTTCATATTCTGGGCACAGCTGTCTGTATTGGAGGTTATTTTGTGCCTGGATACGGCGCGCTGTTCCTGCAGGATTCAGTACATTACAGTATCACCAAATTATTCCCATTAAAAGCCTTTGGCTACAGGTTGCCAACCGAGTGTTCTGATGTGGCTTAATTGCTTGGAATAAAGGCCCTGTCTCCCTTGGTGGATGGAAGTTGCTATCTTGGATTTAAACATTGCCTTCCCTTCACCTGTAAGCCGCCATCAAAGAAGGTATGCCCCTCCCACCCTGAATGCCCCTCCCCTGCATGCTTCCATCAGTGTAATAGACCCGCCCACTGCTTGGGTTACAGTTTCCCTGCCCCTCCCCTTTGTTGAGTGTTAAAAATAAGACTCCGAATATTTACTGCTTACATGCAGAGCCCCATAATGCTACATTTAGCGGTTACTAAGTTAACTGACCCTGACAACAAAAATGGTAGGGTCCAGTGTCGGACTGTTACAGCGGGGCTCTGGGAAAAAACCCAGTAGACCTGGGCTATGGTTGCCACCTTTGCCGCCGTTTGTTGCCATGCAGGGGGTGGGCAGTGATATCACGGGGGCGAGGAAGAGGTCGGGCCGTGATGTCACAGGAATGGGGAAGAGGCGGGCCTGTGATATCACTGGGCAGGGCTACGATGTGGTGATCAGCGACCCGGACAGCTGGTGTTTGTCGCCAGGCAGGGGCTGGGCAGTGATGTCATGGGGGCGAGGAAGAGGCGGGCCGTGACGTCACAGGAATGGGGAAGAGGCAGGGCTGACATATCACTGGGCAGGGCTACGACGTGGCGATCAGCGACCCAGACAGCTGGCGTTTGTCGCCAGGCAGGGGCTGGGCAGTGATGTCACGGGGGACGAGGAAGAGACGGGCCATGACGTCACATGAATGGGGAAGAGGCGGGGCTGTGACGTCACAGGAATGGGGACGAGGCAGGGCTGTTATACCACTGGGCAGGGCTACTATGTGGCGATCAGTGCCCCGGACAGCTGGTGTTTGCAGGGGATGGGCAGTGATGTCATGGGGGCGAGCCGTGACGGCACAGGAATGGGGAAGAGGCGGGGCTGTGATATCACTGGGCAGGGCTACGACGTGGCGATCAGTGACCTGGACAGCTGGCGTTTGTCGCCAGGCAGGGGTTGGGCAGTGATGTCACGGGGGCGAGGAAGAGGCGAGCCGTGATGTCACAGGAATGGGGAAGAGGCGGGGCTGCGGGGGAAGGGGCAGTGGGAAGGCCCCTGAGGGCCCCAATGAAAAATAGTTCCCCTGTGACTGCATGGCCACAAACACACCCCATAACCCCCTACCTCCCCCCTTGTCTGTCTATGTGAGGGTGCTCCCAACAGCCCCGGGGCCCTAACCCTCAGCGGAACATTTATATGGGGGGGGGGATAAAGGGAATATAAAGTGATTCCCTCACCCCAATCCGCTACGTTTTCCCTTTAAATCAACCTCAGCCTCTTAATAAAGCAGAAGATAAAAAAAAAGAAGCGAGGGCCGCGGATTATCGTATTCGCTACTTCAAAGTCGCCTTCATCCGCGGACGGTAAGTGCCCCCCCCGACACGTGTCAGTAATTGACATGACTGTGGGACATTCCGCTGCTTAATTCTGAAACCGAGAGATGAAACGCGCGGCCGACGCTCCCTTTGAAATGCTAAATGGTTTAATCCGCCGGTGTTTTAGGATTGTCGGCGCTTGTATGGGGGCCCCCCCGTGTCATGTGAATACAGAGCCCCCCCCCATCCTCAGGGCTCTATGGGTTTCATTATATTCCACTCCATCCAATTGCACCCCAACACCTGGCCCAGGGGGATTCTGGGCAATATGACGGTGAGGTGGGGGTGCCCAGAAAAATAGTTTTCGGGGGGGGGGGCAGATTATGTAACATTATGCCACTGAGGTCCCACAAGGAAGAGCAGGGGGGCCCCCGGGGTTAACATTTAGGGGCAGATTTACAAATCCACGAACGGTCCGAAGGCGTCCGAATGCGTTTTTTTATAATGATCACTATGTTTGCGGTTTTTTCGTCGCCGTTGCGACTTTTTCGTACGTCCCGCGATTTTTTCGTCGCCGTCGCGACTTTTTCGGATATTTTCCCCGACTTTTTCGGCACTGCCGCAAAAACATCGGATTGGTTTTCCGCCGTTTACTATCGCTCAATACGAAAAAATCACGACGGCGACAAAAAAGTCACGAAAAATTGGATAAAGTCGCAACAGCGACAAAAAAGTCGCGACAGATATGAAAAATCACAGCAGCGACGAAAAAGTCGCAAAATTTTCGTTTCCAATACGTTTTTTTCCCTTTCGGGATTTGGATTTGTGGATTTGTATATCTGCCCCTTAGTATGTTATAGAACGGCCTATTCATAGCAACTTTTCAATTGGTCTTTATTTTTTATTGTTAATAGTAGGGATGCACCGAATCCTGGATTCAGTTTGTGAGGCTCCAGTTTTATTTCTGGGAATCAAACAAATGAGAGAGGTCCAACCGGCCAGGGGGATTCTGGGAGCTGTAGTCCAACAGGTTAAGCCCCCCTGAATGTACAGTGAACCCCCCAATTCTGAGGTTCCCTCTCGGTTCTGCTCAATACCAACCCGGCAGACTATTTTCATCCCAATTTATTTATTTTAAAAAAATGCTGGTTTTGTTGGTTTTTTTTTTACAGAAATGCTGTTTTATGAGAGAAAAAGCAGCTCGTGACACTTTTCAGACTAAATTGGAACAATGCGGTCTCTCTGCGGCGAGAGCAACAAGCTGTGTCGGAGCAGTCTAATGTGTCGGGATAACAACATGTGTCTGCGGGAATTGGCTGTAACCGACCCAAACCCACAGCCCAGGTACCGGCCCCGCCACTAGCCCAACTGCACTCAGTATAGAGGGAATCATTTAACCATGAAATAAACCCAATAGGGCTGTTCTGCCCCAATAAGGGGTAATTATATCTTAGTTGGGATCAAGTACAGGTACTGTTTTATTATTACAGAGAAAAGGGAATCATTTAACCATGAAATAAACCCAATAGGGCTGTTCTGCCCCAATAAGGGGTAATTATATCTTAGTTGGGATCAAGTACAGGTACTGTTTTATTATTACAGAGAAAAGGGAATCATTTAACCATTAAATAAACCCAATAGGGCTGTTCTGCCCCCAATAAGGGGTAATTATATCTTAGTTGGGATCAAGTACAGGTACTGTTTTATTATTACAGAGAAAAGGGAATCATTTAACCATTAAATAAACCCAATAGGCTGTTCTGCCCCAATAAGGGGTAATTATATCTTAGTTGGTATCAAGTACAGGTACTGTTTTATTATTACAGAGAAAAGGGAATCATTTAACCATGAAATAAACCCAATAGGGCTGTTTCTGCCCCAATAAGGGGTAATTATATCTTAGTTGGGATCAAGTACAGGTACTGTTTTATTATTACAGAGAAAGGGAATCATTTAACCATTAAATAAACCCAATAGGGCTGTTCTGCCCCAATAAGGGGTAATTATATCTTAGTTGGGGATCAAGTACAGGTACTGTTTTATTATTACAGAGAAAAGGGAATCATTTAACCATTAAATAAACCCAATAGGGCTGTTCTGCCCCAATAAGGGGTAATTATATCTTAGTTGGGATCAAGTACAGGTACTGTTTTATTATTACAGAGAAAAGGGAATCATTTAACCATTAAATAAACCCAATAGGGCTGTTCTGCCCCCAATAAGGGGTAATTATATCTTAGTTGGGATCAAGTACAGGTACTGTTTTATTATTACAGAGAAAAGGGAATCATTTCTAAAAACTAGAATCATTTGTTTAATGGGCAGTGGCTCGGTGGGCATCGCCAACTTGCTTAGGTTCTCAGAGTGGTGGGTACCCCATGGGTACCAAAGCCTATACTGCCTATGGGCTGATCAGGAAGGAAAGGGGGGGCAGCTGTTGGTATGGGGGCAATTAATGCAGCCCTGACCCCAATGTGTGTGAATGTGAAGGTTCTTTTCATTCCGGGATCTGTGTCTCTGGATTTTTCAGGACACAATGTGGGAAAAAACATTCCCGTGACCCCCGCGCTATAAAAACCGCCATAGAAACAAGAAAAAAATAAAGGTTGAAAACCTCTCGGCGTTTATTTTTAGCTTTAATAAAGGCGAGTGATTGCGGCCGCTGCTCCCCGTACGTTTCAATCTGTTCCGACTGTCGATCTTTTCTACCCAAGTGCCGGGGGGGGGCAGTTGAAGTGAATGATCTCTTCTTTTTGGGGGGCTAAAAGCTGCGTTTCGTATCAACATGATATTAAATTGGCACAAATTGGGTTTCTCTTGTCTCCGCATAAAGTTATTTAACGTCATTTGACTTTAACCAAATCTATTATTTCTCAGAAGGATTGGGCGCCCGCGAACCCTCCCCGTTGGCGCCGAAGCCTCTCAGCCAGTCGATGGAGTTGAACCCTTTTAGCAGTAATTGTCGCCGGGAAAGCGCCTCTCCCGTATTATTATCCCCGGTTTCAGCCAATACTCTATAATTTGAGCTGTATATTCGCGCTCTAAAATGCGCGGCGAGATGGAAGGAAGCGGGGCCCCGTATTTTTCTTGACAATAGATTAATATTTGCTGTCAGCTTCTCCCTGACAAGCCGGATTGAATTTTATGTGGCGGTTAGAAGAAGAAAAAAAGCCGCATTGTTTGATTTCAAAGCCGAGAGGGAAAAAGAAAAGAGAGGAAAAAAAAAGATGAGAAATCGCAGGTAGCAAAGCGGCGTGTCAATTAGCCGACGCGGCCGAAATCTCCCGCGCTTCTAAATGGCTCTTAATTAGGAAAGTGCCACGGTGAGAGGGCGGCCGAGCGTATGGGGAGGAGGAAGATACCAAGCGCCACCGCCGGGCTGAACGACATTCTCATTTATGGATATAGATATATCTCTGTGTGGGAACCGGGGAGCATCACATGACTCAGGGGGGGTCATCTACTGTAACCAAGGGGCTCCTCTTAGGAGGGTTACATAGTTACATAGTTACATAGGGTTGAAAAAAGTCCATCAAGTTCAACCCATCCAAGTAAACCCAGCACACACAACCCACACCTACCAATCTATACACTCACATACATAAACTATAAATACAACCAGTATTACTAACTGTAGATATTAGTATCACAATAGCCTTGGATATTCTGATTGATCAAGAACTCATCCAGGCCCCTCTTAAAGGCATTAACAGAATCTGCCATTACCCCATCACTAGGAAGGGCATTCCATAACCTCACTGCCCTCACCGTGAGGAACCACCTACGCTGCTTCAAATGGAAGCTCCTTTCCTCTAATCTATAGGGGTGACCTCTGGTGCGTTGATTGTTTTTATGGGAAAAAAGAACATCCCCCAACTGCCTATAATCCCCTCTAATGTACTTGTACAGAGTAATCATGTCCCCTCGCAAGCGCCTCTTTTCCAGAGAAAACAACCCCAACCTCGACAGTCTCACCTCATAGTTTAACCCTTCCATCCCCTTTACCAGTTTAGTTGCAGTCTCTGCACTCTCTCCAGCTCATTAATATCCTTCTTAAGGACTGGAGCCCAAAACTGCCCCCCATACTCACTGTTACTGCCCCCCATACTCAAGGTGAGGCCTTACCAGGGACCTATAAAGGGGCAAAATTATGTTCTCATCCCTTGAGTCAATGCCCTTTTTTATACAAGACAGCACTTTATTTGCTTTAGTAGCCACAGAATGACACTGCCTGGAATTAGACAACTTGTTATCAACAAAAACCCCTAGATCCTTCTCCATTAAGGATCCCCCCAACACACTCCCATTCAGTAGATAGTTTGCGTTTATATTATTTCTACCAAAGGGCATAACTTTGCACTTATCAACATTGAACCTCATTTTCCAGTTTGCTGCCCAGTTTTCCAATTTTGTCAAATCGCTCTGCAAAGCGGCACATCCTGCATGGAACTTATAGTTTTGCCCAATTTAGTGTCATCAGCAAAAATAGAAACAGTACTCTCTATGCCCACCTCCAGGTCATTAATAAACAAGTTAAAAAGCAAAGGCCCAAGGACTGACCCCTGCGGTACCCACTAACCACACTGGCCCAATTAGAAAATGTTCCATTTACCCCACTCTTTGTACTCTATCCTTCAGCCAGTTCTCTATCCAATTACCTTTGGTAGCTTGTAATGCCAGCTAGGGTGGGGGCGGGTCTACGAGGGGGAGGGCTGATGGGTCAGGGGTGGAGTTAGAGGGAGGAGCTGGGAGAGGCGGGCGGGGCAGTGGTGTAACTATATATACAGGGGCCGGGGAGGGGGGACTAAGGTACAGCAGACCCCACGGTCCTGGTCCACCGTAGCTGCTGTGCCTTAGTCCCCATTCCCTGTATATATATAGTTACGCCACTGCCGCCCCTTTCCGTAATTTGGAACTTTGTGAATAACAGGTCTCCGGATAACGGATCCTATACCTGTACTACAAATGGGCAGTGGCTCGGTGGGCATTGCCAACTTGCTTAGGTTCTCAGACTGGTGGGTTACCCCATGGGCGCCAAAGCCTATACTGCCTATGGGCTGATCAGGAAGGAAAGGGGGGGGCAGCTGTTGGTACCGGGGGCAATTAAAACAGCCCCCACCCTAATGTGTGTAAACCAAGGGGCTTGTAATGCCAGCTAGGGTGGGGTCGGGTCTACGAGGGGGAGGGCTGATGGGTCAGGGGTGGAGTTAGAGGGAGGAGGTGGGAGAGGTGGGTGGGGCAGTGGTGTAACTATATATACAGGGGAGGGGGGACTAAGGTACAGCAGACTCCTGGCCCTCCTGCTGCCTGAGCCCACCGTAGCTGCTGTACCTTAGACCCCAGTCCCTGTATATATATTGGAAATGCCAGGGCCTAGTACTGGAAATGCCAGGGCCTAGTACTGGAAATGCCAGGGCCTAGTACTGTGACTCCCAGTCTGGGCCTGAGAAGAAGCAGAAGGTCAAGCAGGAACGGCGCTGTATGAAGAGTTAAAGCCCAGGCGTGGGGGGTTCTGGCTCCCAGCTCTTCACCTACAGTCTCTGCTACATTTTCCGATGTTCTGCTAAATTAACGCCCCAGGCAGTTTAATGTTCAGTTATTGTCAAGCGACAAAAGCCGCGCAGTCAGATGCATCGCGTGTTGCACCTCGTAGGAGCGCAGGGAGTGCCGCTTCATCTCTGCACCCAGCGAGGGGGGGGATTTCGCCTTCTTCTCTCCGTATATTTTACTTCCATTTTTATATCAACCCCCCCTTTGTATCAGAGAGAGCTCCAGGCCCCGCCCCCAGCGCAACTCACACAAGCGGCAAATTGTAAAGAGACAGAAAATGATAAATATTCTGCGCTTTTCCATTGTTTCTCCATCTCTTTTCAATTTGCCCCAAAACATCTGTAAAGCCCCCCCCCCCCGGGGAGATTTGCATCTTAAACATGAAATTTCATTACCGGAATCTCGCCGGCGTCGTGGGGAAAGAATAACGTAATTACGTATTTACACGAGAGAGAGAGAAGCAATGGGAGATAAAGAGACAGAGATCACACAACAAGCGGCGAGAGAGCTGCAGTGAAACGTCTACAGGATCAATAGGGACCATCTGGCGAGAGCGTAATTATACCCAACTAACGACTCCAATAGAGAAAGAGACTCCTAATTGGCCCTCCTTGGATGATTGGGCAGCAAACTGCTCTGAATACACAACCTAAATGATTGACTTGACCAATAGCTGGACTTAGTATTTGGTCAGCCGAGGACTAGTGGTGGCCAAAACCCATGGGTTTGGGGTTTTGGGCAGGTTGTGGCCCAGGACCCCCCCTAACATTAGCGTTCCCATCCCAGCTCAGCTTTAGCTGCTGTATTGCCCTCTGGTGATGTTGAGTTGGGCAGGTTGGACAAGGGTACATAGGTAATGGCAGCGTTGGGATCTGGTTGGGGGATTCGGTTAACAATTTAAAACCACACATGACTACAGAGGACAATTTATGTGGTCCTCTGCCACCAACGTGGATGTGTAAAGAAATTGGTGCCCCAAAGGCCAAACATTCCATCACATGGGTGGCCAAATTTAGCAAAGATCCATAGGTTCTACTGTAGCTTTCCAAAGCTGTGGCTTAATGTCTTACCCTCAACTTCTGGCCAACTATGGGCGGAGTGGCGTCTGTCCTTCATATATCCATAGCTTTGGCCTAATGTCCTGCCCTCAACTTTGGCCACGTGACACTTGAGAAGGTTAATGTGATTGGATGACCATGATCATAGTTGCACGAAGTCAGAAGAAGATCCATAGACCAAGTCTCTTTGCCCACAGTCTGCATGTTGGATCGAGATGCCTCAAGCTTCCGACAGTAGACCAGCTGCAACAACGGGCGGAGTGGTTGAATTCATTTTTAAAGGGCACCAAATGAGTGGGTCCTTTCCCAATTCAACCATTTATGTGGTCCTCAGCCACCAACCTGGATGTGTAAGGAAACTGGTGGCTCAAAGGCCACACATATAGACCATCCCACCACATGGGTGGCCAAATACAAAGATTCATAGATTTTACCTTAGCTTTGGCTAAAGTCCTCCCCTAAACTTTGGCCATGTGATATTGAGAAGGTTAATGTGATTGGCTGACCATGATCATAGTTGCAAGAAGTCAGAAGAACATCCATCGACCAAGTTTCTGTCTGCATGTTGGATCGAGATGCCTCAAGCTTCTGACAGCAGACAGTAGACCAGCTTCGACAATAGGAGGAGTGGAGTCCGTCCTTCATTTTTAAAGGCCAACCCATGAGTGGGTCTTTTCCCAAGTCAACCATTTATGAGGTACGGCAAACTAGATCATCTAAACATGAGAGATGAGGCACCAACTGAGGGCCGCCCAGTGCAGCCCAAGGATTTATATAGCCATATACAGACTGACCTACATCCCCCCAGTGGCTTTATTTGCCCATCTACAGAGCCAAAACCATACCCCCATCTTTGTGGGCGGCCAAATCAAGCAATAAGTCTTTGGGTTGCTCATTGGAACCAGATATCTGTCCATGAAGAGGTCTCCTAACCCCGGCCCTGCCCACATCATCATTCGACTACAAAATCTCATCATTTTGCAACATGAATAAATCCCCAATGCCGGAATGTTCTAGAAACAATCAAAGCGTGCAACGCTAAATTAAGAGAACACGTCTCTATTGATTGCTACAAGCAAATCCCACTTTAAATGGCGGTTGTTCTGTAAGGGGCTGTCAGGGAGCAGGGACTACTTTGCAAGGACGGGTAAATGATGGCGGAAGCGGCGGCATCGATCTCGGCCAGTGGACAGGTAGACACGGTTCTTACAATGATTCAATTAACTCTCAGGGCCATAAAGTGCTACTGTGTAGCCGTCTGCTCGGGAAACACAACCGTATAGATCTTGTTGGCTGGCAGCTTAGATACATGGCCTTTATGGGATATATCCGGAAGTACGGAAATGTCTGGATAACTTATATCCAACCCCGGAACGTCCAATGAGGAATGTTCATCATGCAGCCTCCATAGAGGATCATCGGTGGAACCATGAAGCCAGTCTGTGCCAACGTCCAAAACATTGGCCTGAAGGTCTCGGGATGAATAGAAGAACAACTGGCTCAGGATCCGGGGGATCTCTCCGCTTGGATTGCCCTATTGAGAGGTCCCGCCACGACTAGTCCCTCCTCCAGGCCCAGAATGCACCGCTCCTTCCGGCCACTATACTGTATTTAAGGTAGGAGAGGGGCTGGGGAAAGGGCACTTAGGTACAGCGTTGTCGCCAAGCGAGCGGATCTTCTCCCGATATCCCCACCTACAAGTGGGCGATATCGGGAGAATCCAGGCTAATTCAGTCATTTGGCCCTGGGGCCAAACGATCGAATTATAATGGTGGGTATAGGCAAAGTCGGTTCGGGGGCCGCATCAACAAGCCATGAGGTCCCCGATCCAACTTAATTTTTTAACCCGCCCGATTGAGATCTGGACAATTTCAGGCCCATCGGTAGTGCCCCTACATGGGCCGATAAGCTGCCGAATTGGTCTAAGGGACCGATATTGTTCCGCACCTTGGTATTTTAGCAGCTATCTGGTTGCTAGGGTCTTGTTTACCTTAGCAACCAGGCAGTGGTTTGAATGAGAGATTGGAATGTGCATAGTAACAATAACAATAAAACTGGGAGCCTCACAGAGCAATAGTCTTTTTGCTGTCAGGGTCACAGACCCCCATTTGAAGATGTAGAAGAGGAAGGCGAATAATTCAAAAAGTACAAAGAATAAATAATGACCAATTGCAAAGCTGCTAGAAATAGGACATTCATAGTAAACGTTCATATAAAGGTGAAACATAACCTTTACACACAGTATACAGACACATACCCCTATCCATATATATATATATATCCGCGCTGAGTTGCGACTCAGTACACACAGTATACAGACACATACCCCTATCCATATATATATATATATCCGCGCTGAGTTGCGACTCAGTACACACAGTATACAGACACATACCCCTATCCATATATATATCCGCGCTGAGTTGCGACTCAGTACACACAGTATACAGACACATACCCCTATCCATATATATATACGCGCTGAGTTGCGACTCAGTACACACAGTATACAGACACATACCCCTATCCATATATATATATATATCCGCGCTGAGTTGCGACTCAGTACACACAGTATACAGACACATACCCCTATCCATATATATATCCGCGCTGAGTTGCGACTCAGTACACACAGTATACAGACACATACCCCTATCCATATATATATACGCGCTGAGTTGCGACTCAGTACACACAGTATACAGACACATACCCCTATCCATATATATATATATATCCGCGCTGAGTTGCGACTCAGTACACACAGTATACAGACACATATCCCTATCCATATATATATATATATATCCGCGCTGAGATGCGACTCAGTACACACAGTATACAGACACATACCCCTATCCATATATATATATATATCCGCGCTAAGTTGCGACTCAGTACACACAGTATACAGACACATACCCCTATCCATATATATATATATATATATATATATATATATCCACGCTGAGTTGCGACTCAGTACACACAGTATACAGACACATATCCCTATCCATATATATATATATATATATATATCCACGCTGAGTTGCGACTCAGTACACACAGTATACAGACACATATCCCTATCCATATATATATATATATATATATATATATCCACGCTGAGTTGCGACTCAGTACACACAGTATACAGACACATATCCCTATCCATATATATATATATATCCGCGCTGAGTTGCGACTCAGTACACATAGTATACAGACACATACCCCTATCCATATATATATATATATCCGCGCTAAGTTGCGACTCAGTACACACAGTATACAGACACATACCCCTATCCATATATATATATATCCACGCTGAGTTGCGACTCAGTACACACAGTATACAGACACATATCCCTATCCATATATATATCCGTGCAGAGTTGCGACTTAGTACACACAGTATACAGACACATACCCCTATCCACATATATATATATATCCGCGCTGAGTTGCGACTCAGTACACACAGTATACAGACACATATCCCTATCCATATATATATCCGTGCAGAGTTGCGGCTCAGTACACACAGTATACAGACACATACCCCTATCCATATATATATATATATCCGTGCAGAGTTGCGACTTAGTACACAGAGTATACAGACACACACCCCATCCATATATATATATATATCCGCGCTGAGTTGCGGCTCAGTACACACAGTATACAGACACATATCCCTATCCATATATATATATATCTCCATGCTGAGTTGCGACTCAGTACACACAGTATACAGACACATACCCCTATCCATATACAGTATATATCTACGTTTTTTATTCCCGTTCCCCTGAGCGAACCTGACGCCTCCTGCGCGAGTACACGGTGAGGAGAACGATAATTAAAAAGCGCGAGATGAAATTAAAAAAAAAAAAATATATATATATATAGAAAAAAAAAGCTGTTAATGTTTTCACCTAGAATTTTTATTGCACCTCATTCCTGGATCCATTCGTAGGTTTAATGCCCACGCGCCGGGGGTTTGGGGGGGGGGGGAACGGTAATAAAACAACAGATGTTTATTAATAAAACATTTTTGTTGTTGTTGTTGTTGGAGTCGGAAGAGAAAGCGACTGCGGGGCTGGAACTGACTAACGGGAGCAGCAATGGGGCCCCACAAAGCAGCCGGGGGGGGTAATTACACCTCGGGGGGGGGGTAATTACACCTCGGCACCAATCTCTAACAGGGGCTGACGCTTTATCCTATTAATGTCGCTAATTGATACAATCTAACACTTGTTTTTAACGTCACACTTTACAATTTAACGCTTGTAACAGCTATAAAGGGGTTGAGAGACAATTTGCAGTTGGTCTTCATTTTTTTTAATTATTTGTGGTTTCGAATTATTTTGCTTTTCGTTCGGTTTGGAAATGTAGCAGTTTTCTGGTTGCTAGGGGACGAATTACCTAAGCAACCAGGCGGTGGTTTGAATGAGAAGCTGGTATATGAATAGGGGAGGGGCTGAATAGAAAGATAAGGAATAAAAAGTAACAGTAACAATAAAACTGGAGCCTCACAGAGCAATAGGGTTTGGCTGCCGGGGTCAGTGACCCCCATTTGAAAGCTGCAAAGAGTCAGAAGAAGAAGGAAAATAATGAAAAAATGATAAATAAAAAATGAAGACCAGTTGAAAAGTTGCTAGGAATTGGCCATTCTACAGTATAAAATACTAATGGGGTTATGTAATAAAAGGCACTAAGTTTGCCCAGGAGCAGCAACCAATCAGCAGGTAGATTTTACTTGCAAACATCTTATTGGTTGCTATGGGTAACTGCTCCTGGGCAAACCTTTTATTACATCCACCCCTTTCATATAGTTTATAATTTGCACTTATTCTGATTTGTCCCTAGGGCCACACAATGAAATTAAACTGAGGGTATATGGGCCGTCGGGCATTAACGAGCCAAATCTAAAGGGAAAACCAAACCAGCCAATTAAGTTCTGGCCAATTGTAGGGCAGATATCGGTCAGGTTGGCCTGTTGAGGGTGCCCATATATGGCCATGAAATCAGCACCTTTAGTCTCCTATTAACTTTGAGTACGTTACAGAACGGCCCATTCTAAGCAACTTTTCAATTGGTCTTCATTATTTATTTCTTATAGTTTTTGAATTATTTGCCTTCTTCTTCCAACTCTTTCAAATGGGGGTCACTGACCCCGGCAGCCAAACCCTATTGCTCTGTGAGGCTCCAGTTTTATTGTTATTGTTACTTTTTATTCCTTATCTTTCTATTCAGCCCCTCCCCTATTCATATACCAGCCTCTCATCCAAACCACTCCCTGGTTGCTAAGGTAACTTGGACCCTAGCAACCAAATAGCTTCTGAAACTCCCATCTGGAGAGCTGCTGAACTGAAAATGAAATAACTAAAAAACTACAAATAATAAAAAATAAAGACCAATTGCAAATTGTCTCAGAATGTGACTCTCTACATCATACTAAGAGTTAACTCAGAGCTGAACAACCCCTTTAGTTTGAGCCCCCCCCTGGAAGGACACACCCACCATTTGGAAACGACTGGGTCCCCTGAAATGAAACTGGATATAGAAACTGAGGGCGAGTGGGGGGGGGGGGGGTACAAAGAAGGATATTCTAAAGGAGTTCTGTACATAGTAGTCATTACTATTTACCTGTGCCTCGGGCATCAACATACGGTAATTACTACGGGTTATTACTCACAGGGGCCCATTTATCATAGAGACACAGGATTAAAAGCTGTGCACTTCCTGCTGAACCTCCAGCGCCCCCTGCCATTGGCTGAGAGCAACACGGGGTACAGGGGGGGCTGTAGCGCCATAACCCTTAATTTACTTATTGACCTACAGAATGCCCTATTACTAGCAACTCTGCAATTGGTCTTCATTATTTTTATAGTTTTTGAATTGTCTTCTTCTTCTTCTTCGTAGCTTTCAAATGGGGGTCACTGACCCCGGCAGCCAAACCCTATTGCTCTGTAAGGCTCCAGTTTTATTGTTATTGATACTTTTTATTCCTTATCTTTCTATTCAGCCCCTCTCCTAATCATCATCCAACCTCTTGGTCAAACCGCTGCCTGGTTGCTAGGGTAAATAAGACCCTAGCAACCAGACCGCTGCTTAAATATCAAACTGGAGAGCTGCTGAACAAAAAAGAAGAAGACCAATTGGGTCGGCTGTATAGGTAGTTCCGCTGCTGCTGAAACCCCATGATGTATATATTGGGGCCCCCCTTATTGCTGGGGAGAATAGAAGGAAAGAAGCTGCACTCAGTAATACCGGAACCTTCCATAGAGGAAACACAGGGTGCTCATTAACCCTTGAGGCGGCTGGGTAACAGTAAAGCGAGATGGTTTATTGGCACCGACCCCGGCGACTGCGGCTCAAGGTTAAACCAACAGCCGATGGGAGAGATTTGCATCATGGGATTTGCAGCCACTGCCCGTATGTCCTGCTACTGGGATTCAGCAGTCGGAACTTGTCGTTTGTACAGAAGCAAAATCTCTTGGAACCCACAGGCCCCTCAGCCCTAATGGCCGACTCCCAGGATTCCATGGGAGACAGAGATCATTAACCCTTTGCAGAGGGAAACCGCAAACAGTTCCTCTCCAAGTGTCGGCGCTTTCCAACGAGGCCATAAAGTGAAGGCACCGAATTCTCTCCGGGAAAGTTATTTCCTTAACAAGTCTATGGGTTTGGCACTCACTGCCATCCGTATGTAATGGGAATTAAACCGCAAGTTCCCTGGTGCAGTATTACAGCTTGCACTTTATTAGCAGCTCGGCCCAAGAACTCACAGCTCCGACTAACGGCTCAATCCTACAGGCAACAGCAATGGGGGCTCTATGTACCGGCAGCACCCCCCCACCCCTCTCTCTGTCTGATTCTCTAATGGGGAGAGAACCCTGAGGCGCACAGAGGAACATGGGGAGCAACTGAGAGATGGGGAGCAGTAATGGGAAAATGGGGTTAGAAAGACAAATGGAGAGCAAATCAAAGAAGAAGAAGAGGGAGGATGGGGGGGAGTAAGGCCAAACAGTTGGGGGGGGGGATAGAAAAGGAAAGGAGAGGGGATGAGAGACAGAAGGAGAGAGGGGAAGGGAAAGGGGGTTCGGGGAGTAGAGAGACAAATGGGGGGGAGAGGGAAATATAGAAGGGGGGAGAAGAGGGAGGATGGGGGGGAGTAAGGCCAAACAGTTGGGGGGGGGAATAGAAAAGGAAAGGAGAGGGGATGAGAGACAGAAGGAGAGAGGGGAAGGGAAAGGGGGTTCGGGGAGTAGAGAGACAAATGGGGGGAGAGGGGAAATATAGAAGGGGGGAGAAGAGGGAGGATGGGGGGGAGTAAGGCCAAACAGTTGGGGGGGGGGAATAGAAAAGGAAAGGAGAGGGGATGAGAGACAGAAGGAGAGAGGGGAGGGAAAGGGAAAGGGGGTTCGGGGAGTAGAGAGACAAATGGGGGGAGAGGGGAAATATAGAAGGGGGGAGAAGAGGGAGGATGGGGGGAGTAAGGCCAAACAGTTGGGGGGGGAATAGAAAAGGAAAGGAGAGGGGATGAGAGACAGAAGGAGAGAGGGGAAGGGAAAGGGGGTTCGGGGAGTAGAGAGACAAATGGGGGAGAGGGGAAATATAGAAGGGGGGGAGAAGAGGGAGGATGGGTGGGAGTAAGGCCAAACAGTTGGGGGGGGAATAGAAAAGGAAAGGAGAGGGGATGAGAGACAGAAGGAGAGAGGGGAAGGGAAAGGGGGTTCGGGGAGTAGAGAGACAAATGGGGGGAGAGGGGAAATATAGAAGGGGGGAGAAGAGGGAGGATGGGGGGGGGGTAAGGCCAAACAGTTGGGGGGGAATAGAAAAGGAAAGGAGAGGGGATGAGAGACAGAAGGAGAGAGGGGAAGGGAAAGGGGGTTCGGGGAGTAGAGAGACAAATGGGGGGAGAGGGGAAATATAGAAGGGGGGAGAAGAGGGGGATGGGGGGGAGTAAGGCCAAACAGTTGGGGGGGGGGAATAGAAAAGGAAAGGAGAGGGGATGAGAGACAGAAGGAGAGAGGGGAAGGGAAAGGGGGTTCGGGGAGTAGAGAGACAAATGGGGGGAGAGGGGAAATATAGAAGGGGGGAGAAGAGGGAGGGTGGGGGGGAGTAAGGCCAAACAGTTGGGGGGGGGGAATAGAAAAGGAAAGGAGAGGGGATGAGAGACAAATGGGGGGAGAGGGAGGGTGGGGGTTCCCACTAGGAGCCGTTACACACAGAGGGGAGAGGGACACAGTGACACAATGAGAGCCGAGTGCATCACAATTGAGGGGAAGGGAAGGGGCTCGCACAGAATCTGGTGGAACAATAAGTAATATCTCAGATTGGGTTTCGGGCTGAAGGAAGGGGAAGACATTACAACGCACATCACAATGTTATGATCCTAACGAACCGCCGAAATCCTAACTGGGAACAGTAGATAAAATCTATAAGCACTCCCCAGATATTATATGAATATTTCATGAGCATTAATTGCTACAATGATATTATCTTCTGTTATATTTCTGCCCATTCCGCCTGCAGATTGTGCCTAATAATTCTGTGTGACCCCCCCTGTCCCGGGCAGGAAAATAATCCCGTTCTATAGATAAACTGCACCCACATTCCAGTTGGTCCCATGTAAATACTTATTGGGTGAATAGAATATTCCATCTCTGTATGTAGGAGCTGCCATACTCATCCCTATAGACTGCACAGTACGGACATAAAGGGGCATTAGGCAGAAATAAATAAATAAATGCATTTTTTTGTAAGTGATTTCAGAATGTGAGAGTCAAATAACACTCATTTATACTCATGAATTATTAAAATAATGTAAGTACATAAATGCCCATCAGGCTACGCGCCCAGCCCAGTAACATCAGAGCTTTATAGTTCAATAGCAACTGACTATTAAAATATAAATGTATTAAACATGAATATGTATAAGCTTATTGTGTGCCCAGAACATTCCTTCTCTGTATATTTGTATTTATACATATGGGTAGGGGGTGCCATAGTGTTTCCCTTAGACAGTACAGTATGGGGGTACAGCTTATTGTGTGCCCAGAACATTCCCTCTCTGTATATTTGTATTTATACATATGGGTAGGGGGTGCCATAGTGTTTCCCTTAGACAGTACAGTATGGGGGTACAGCTTATTGTGTGCCCAGAACATTCCTTCTCTGTATATTTGTATTTATACATATGGGTAGGAGGTGCCATAGTGTTTCCCTTAGACAGTACAGTATGGGGTACAGCTTATTGTGTGCCCAGAACATTCCCTCTCTGTATATTTGTATTTATACATATGGGTAGGGGTGCCATAGTGTTTCCCTTAGACAGTACAGTATGGGTACAGCTTATTGTGTGCCCAGAACATTCCTTCTCTGTATATTTGTATTTATACATATGGGTAGGGGGTGCCATAGTGTTTCCCTTAGACAGTACAGTATGGGGGTACAGCTTATTGTGTGCCCAGAACATTCCTTCTCTGTATATTTGTATTTATACATATGGGTAGGGAGGTGCCATAGTGTTTCCCTTAGACAGTACAGTATGGGGGTACAGCTTATTGTGTGCCCAGAACATTCCCTCTCTGTATATTTGTATTTATACATATGGGTAGGGGGTGCCATAGTGTTTCCCTTAGACAGTACAGTATGGGGTACAGCTTATTGTGTGCCCCAGAACATTCCTTCTCTGTATATTTGTATTTATACATATGGGTAGGAGGTGCCATAGTGTTTCCCTTAGACAGTACAGTATGGGGGTACAGCTTATTGTGTGCCCAGAACATTCCTTCTCTGTATATTTGTATTTATACATATGGGTAGGGGTGCCATAGTGTTTCCCTTAGACAGTACAGTATGGGGGTACAGCTTATTGTGTGCCCAGAACATTCCCTCTCTGTATATTTGTATTTATACATATGGGTAGGGGGTTGCCATAGTGTTTCCCTTAGACAGTACAGTATGGGGGTACAGCTTATTGTGTGCCCAGAACATTCCTTCTCTGTATATTTGTATTTATACATATGGGGTAGGGGTGCCATAGTGTTTCCCTTAGACAGTACAGTATGGGGGTACAGCTTATTGTGTGCCCAGAACATTCCTTCTCTGTATATTTGTATTTATACATATGGGTAGGGGGTGCCATAGTGTTTCCCTTAGACAGTACAGTATGGGGGTACAGCTTATTGTGTGCCCAGAACATTCCTTCTCTGTATATTTGTATTTATACATATGGGTAGGGGGTGCCATAGGGTTTCAGAGTGAAGCAGTGGAACAGGGCTATAGGGGTAGCTGAGGGATCACTGGGGGCCGTGGGTGTAACAGAGACAGGTTCCCCCTGTAGAGCTGAGAAGTAATTAGCAGAGGATTTGGTACGACTCTGGTTCATGTCACACAATGCCGACTGTGTCAGGAAGGGGTGAGAGGTCACACAACCCTAATGAGGTAACAAAAGGTAAAACAAACAGCGCTGCCAGTCTGGCAAAACAAACCATCAATTCGCACTTCCCTTTGGGCAACAAATGCACTAATTACCCCTGGAATTGTATCTCCAATAACATCTGTCCCTAATCTCTGTGCCTTAAGGCTACTAAAAAATGTTTAAAAATAAAATAAACCCAATAGGGCTGTTCTGCCCCAATAAGGGGTAATTATATCTTAGTTGGGATCAAGTACAGGTACTGTTTTAGACATTAACCATTAAATAACCCAATAGGGCTGTTCTGCCCAATAAGGGTAATTATATCTTAGTTGGGATCAAGTACAGGTACTGTTTTATTATTACAGAGAAGGGAATCATTTAACCATTAAATAAACCCAATAGGGCTGTTCTGCCCCAATAAGGGGTAATTATATCTTAGTTGGGATCAAGTACAGGTACTGTTTTATTATTACAGAGAAAAGGAATCATTTAACCATGAAATTAAACCAAGTACAGGTAATTATTACATCATGGGCTGTTCTGCCCCTTAGTTGGGATCAAGTACAGGTACTGTTTTATTATTATATCTTAGGGCTAATAAGGGGTAATTATCTTAGTATCAAGTACAGGTACTGTTTTATTATTACAGAGAAAAGGGAATCATTAACCATTAAATAAACCCAATAGGGCTGTTCTGCCCCCTTAGCAAGTACAGGTTTTTATTATTACAGAGAAAAGGAATCATTTAACCATTAAATAAACCCAATAGGGCTGTTCTGCCCCAATAAGGGGTAATTATATCTTAGTTGGGATCAAGTACAGGTACTGTTTTATTATTACAGAGAAAAGGGAATCATTTAACCATTAAATAAACCCAATAGGGCTGTTCTGCCCCAATAAGGGGTAATTATATCTTAGTTGGGATCAAGTACAGGTACTGTTTTATTATTACAGAGAAAAGGGAATCATTTAACCATTAAATAAACCCAATAGGGCTGTTCTGCCCCCAATAAGGGGTAATTATATCTTAGTTGGGATCAAGTACAGGTAGTTTAGCTTCCCCTTAAAAAGTCTCGCAGTGGCCTGATAATATATTCCAGCGTCGGCGCCGGGTTTGTTCTACTTTGCTGGAGACGAGCGGCTCGGCCACGTGAATCGGCGCCACTTGTTTAATAAGGGTTGAAAAATGGGACGCGACCGATCCGTACGGGGAATGGGGCCTGCGGGTTCTGTTCGAGGCTCCCACAATGTGACTATGAAGGATGTGGTTGAACGCGGCTTTTCCACCCCAAACCCCTTTCCCATTTCCAGGAATGGAGGCTCCTGTGATTAATTAGGCGCCGTACGTGGCGGTAACCGTGTTCCTCCGCCGGCGAGGGAAGCCGCCATCCCCTGACCCCTCGTGTAGGCCCATCTGTCATGCGTTATATAAGTGCCGCATTATTCTGGGTGGGCGGTACAGCCGGCAGCGAGAACTGGCAGGTAAATCAGCTTTCTGCTTGTTACTGGCTCCCCGAAGCGTCGGGATATGGGGCCCCTCTGCACCCCCTTCCTGGGGATCTGTGTGGCCCTAAGCTGAGAGCTGCCATTTAATATTCAGTGTTATATTCCTATTAGTGATGCATCAAACCCACTTTTTTTGGGTTTGGCCGGACCCCCGAAATCACCCTGAGGGATTGGCCCAATCCCGAACCAAATCTGAACCCTAATTAGCATTTATTAAAAATTTTTTCCCCTTTATCCTTACCCTTTCCGAATGCTAACCACAGGCCACCCTCTGTCCCGCCTATAACCCCGCCCATTTCCTGTTCCCATCCATCTTTCCCCTTCCCAGTCCGCCCATTTCTCCGCCCCCCTATGTCATAGCTCTACCCCAAAATGACATCACAAGCCTCATCCAACCCGCAGGCCAGAAGCTACTTATATATTCATACAGGGTAGTCCAATAAGGACCCTGAATACCAATTTGCCACTCCCACCAACCTACTAGTGGTGTAAATTAGGAATGCACTGAATCCACTATTCTAGAATCCGGCTGAACAGGGCCGGGACTAGGGGTACCTCTCCTGCCAACCCTAGTACCTGCTCTATTGCCCCATGGTAGCCACACACACGCGTGCATTAGGGGGAATAGTGTGCAGGGGTGGGTGCCTGGTCGGCTGGGCCCACCCCTGCGGCCAAACTTTGAATCCTTTGCAAAAGATTTGGCCAAATACCGAACCGAATCCTAAATTGCAATTTGATTTGCCCCGAGGCCGAATCCCAAACCGAATCCTGGCTTCAGTGCATCCCTAATGTAAACTGAAGTCTCTCTCCCCGTGGTAAATCTTTTATTATATATTTTTCTCTAGATCAACACCCTTAGAGCGTATTTGCCCCATTCACCCCACAGCCACGGTGGAATGAGTAGACATGGAACAGACTACTTATTACTGAGTCAGGCTTAGGGTTAGAAAATGGATTGTATTAACTGTACAGGCTTTACTTGTCCTTTAATCTGATCTCATAGCCAGGTTGCCTCCTACATTCTACAAACAACAAACCAGAGGGGTTCCGTCAGTCACGGGTTGCATGTAGCCCCCCCAAGCCGATATAGAGCGATGGCCTGACCAGTGGATCGGTACCTGCCCGTTGGGTACTTGATGCCAATGGCTATTGGCTCCCTTGGTGCCCAAGTTATGATGCCACAATAACCAGAACTGAGGCAGAAAATACCATAAATTAAATCTCTGCCTTTCCGTGACCCCCGGCCCCTTGCGGAACTCCCACACCCACTAATTCCCCATTCCCATTAGGGCACCTTGTCCCTCTGCTGCTTTTAGAGGCATCTCAGGATTCTATTTATAAACGATCCAAACAGACAAATGGGCCGCGATTTCGTACTTCACGGCTGAAGAGCTCGTTTTGGGCAAAATACTCTAAAACTCGCTGCAATGTACCGACCTGCTGAAAATATCCGCCAAGGTCAGGGAATCTGTATGAAGCAACGGAACTGCAAGAATATGAGTTTATTTTGGTTACTGTTCCTTTAATAATCGCTCTTTCACTCTCATTGGCCCAAACCAACCAAACAGAACAGATATGAATAAATGGGGTCTTACTGCTCCCCCCATTAGTCCTACTGCAATATCTCATCTATATTACTTTATTCTATTTACTTGTCCTTGATAACTCTTTCACTTTTCTTCCATGTCGACTGAACTAATTCCATTGGCCCAAATCAACCAATAGAATTCAATAACAGATATGAATAAATGGGGTTCTATTGCACCCCTTAATATCCTACTACTTTATTTCATGAATATTATTCTTTTTGGATAACTATTTCTTAAATGATAACCCACTTTCATTCCATGTTGACTGAACCATTTCCATTGGGCCAAGACAACTGGACAGATATGAACAAATGGGGCCCTACCGCACCCCCTAAAAGTCCTACTAATATATTTCAAGAACATTATTCCATCCAGATTACTATCATTTTAATGATAACTCTTTCACTTTTGTTCCATGTCAACGGAACAACTTCTGCTGGGCCGAGACAACCAAACAGAATTCAATAACAGATATGGAGTCCGATGGCGCCCACTGAAGTACCTAAAGCTTTATATTTCTCCTCTGAACTAGCAATAACCCAAAGAGAAGATAAATCCTGATGAATTGCTTGTAACTTCATCCCGGTAGAATTTATCCATGGGTGTCACCATTCCCCAGGGGCAACACAAGGAAATGCTTTTGGGGTAATGAAGATTAGGGACTTAAGTCCAATAGGTTAAAGCTAAGGCCCATCTATCAGAGTGGCCAAGGGACTAAGTCCAATAGGTTAAAGCTAAGGCCAATCTATCAGAGTGGCCAAGGGACTAAGTCCAATAGGTTAAAGCTAAGGCCAATCTATCAGAGTGGCCAAGGGACTAAGCCCAATAGGTTAAAGCTAAGGCCATCTATCAGAGTGGCCAAGGGACTAAGCTCAATAGGTTAAAGCTAAGGCCCATCTATCAGAGTGGCCAAGGGACTTAAGCCAATAGGTTTCTATCAGAGTGGCCAAGGGACTAAGGCCATAGGTTATCTATCAGAGTGGCCAAGGGACTAAGCCAATAGGTTAAAGCTAAGCCCATCTATCAGAGTGGCCAAGGGACTAAGCCCAATAGGTTAAAGCTAAGGCCATCTATCAGAGTGGCCAAGGGACTAAGCCCAATGGGTTAAAGCTAAGGCCCATCTATCAGAGTGGCCAAGGGACTAAGCCCAATAGGTTAAAGCTAAGGCCCATCTATCAGAGTGGCCAAGGGACTAAGCCCAATAGGTTAAAGCTAAGGCCCATCTATCAGAGTGGCCAAGGGACTAAGCCCAATAGGTTAAAGCTAAGGCCCATCTATCAGAGTGGCCAAGGGACTAAGGCCACTAAGCCCAGAGTGGCCAAGGGGCTAAGCCCAATAGGTTAAAGCTAAGGCCCATCTATCAGAGTGGCCAAGGGGCTAAGCCCAATAGGTTAAAGCTAAGGCCCATCTATCAGAGTGGCCAAGGGGCTAAGCCCAATAGGTTAAAGCTAAGGCCCATCTATCAGAGTGGCCAAGGGGCTAACCAGCTCCACCTGCTTTCTCCCACCAGATGGTGAGAGAAGATCTTCACTTGGAATTAGTAGCCACTTAATGAAATTCCAGCATCAAACAGGTCGGGGCGGAGGGTTTTTGGCTCCTGGATCAGTTTCAGACCTTCCCGGGTTCTCTCGTCCATTATAAAAGCCCCCGGGGAGCAGGTCGACTCTCAGGCAATGGGAATGGGAAGCGCTGAGATGTTAGTGAGGCTCCACTCAAGGACAACAGCTGGAAGCCATTTCTGTTTGTTTATTGTTATTGTAGGGAAGTGGCTACAGCGAGGGGGGGTCCCAATCCAACAACACAGGGGTCTGGGAATCAACAATGAGATGGTGGCCCTGACGGGGAGGGGGGGGGAGTTGGAAGCCCATTGGCTGGCTGTAGCAGTATGTGCCATTGGGTAATCCTAAATAGAAAACTGCCATTTTAAGTACTAAGTCCCGCCCCCTGGGATCATAGGAGTCACAGTGCACACAAACAAGCCAAGGCACACATACATGCTAGGCCCCATCAGCCAATGAATGGGCAGAGTTCTGCCTTTGGCTCCCACACTACTTCCTGTTACAGTTAGAGCTGCATCACTTCCTGTCAGCTGATCTCTGAGGGAGCACACAGCCCATCACTAAATGGCGGCTCAAGGGGAAGGAAGTAAAAGGGCAATATTTACTGATATATATATTCCAGTTTGGGGAGATTCTTTAATGGTCACTTAACATAATATAAACTGACTGTTACTCCCACACTACTTCCTGTTACAGATAGAGCTGCTTCACTTCCTGTCAGCTGATCTCTGAGGGAGCACACAGCCCATCACTAAATGGCGGCTCAAGGGAAAGGATGTAAAAGGGCGATATTTACTGATATATATATTCCAGTTTGGGGAGATTCTTGATTTTGGTGCCCCGTGCCATTGGGGACTGATATGCCCAGTCTATGCTATTTAATGCCATTTCCTTCACTTTCCAACTTCCTGGTTCAGCCGAGTCACTGTTTTAAGAGGAGCAGGTAGTAAAACTAACTAGCACTCAGTGTTTCTACTTAATGCTGTGAGATGATGAGTACCTGGTTATACAGTGGCCTTTACTATGAGGTGTGAGTAAGTTTTACTACTACCTGCTCCTAGTAGGTAGGAGCAGGTAGTAAAGCTAACTAGCACTGCCTAGAGAAGCCCTCTGTGTTTCTATTTAATGCTGTGGGATGATGAGTACCTGGTAATACAGTGGCCTTAACTATGAGTTGCCAGTAAGTTTTACTACTACCTGCTCCTAGTAGCTAGGAGCAGGTAGTAAAACTAACTAGCACCGCATAGAGAAGCCCTCTGTGTTTCAACTTAATGCTGTGAGATGATGAGTACCTGGTTATACAGTGGCCTTAACTATGAGTTGCCAGTAAGTTTTACTACTACATGCTCCTAGTAGGTAGGAACAAGTAGTAAAACTAACTAGCACCGCCTAGAGAAGCCCTCTGTGTTTCTACTTAATGCTGTGGGATGATGAGTACCTGGTTATACCAGGGGCCGATAACTATGAGTTGCCAGTAAGTTTTACTACTACTACCTGCTCCTAGTAGGTAGGAACAAGTAGTAAAACTAACTAGCACCGCCTAGAGAAGCCCTTTGTGTTTCTACTTAATGCTGTGGGATGATGAGTACCTGGTTATACAGTGGCCTTAACTATGAGTTGCCAGTAAGTTTTACTACTACCTGCTCCTAGTAGGTAGGAACAAGTAGTAAAACTAACTAGCACCGCATAGAGAAGCCCTCTGTGTTTCTACTTAATGCTGTGGGATGATGAGTACCTGGTTATACAGGGGCCATAACTATGAGTTGCCAGTAAGTTTTACTACTACTACCTGCTCCTAGTAGGTAGGAACAAGTAGTAAAACTAACTAGCACCGCATAGAGAAGCCCTCTGTGTTTCTACTTAATGCTGTGGGATGATGAGTACCTGGTTATACAGGGGCCATAACTATGAGTTGCCAGTAAGTTTTACTACTACTACCTGCTCCTCCATAAACAGCGACTCATGTCACTCACTGGTTTCTAAGCCCAAAATCTCAGAATTCCTCTTGTTTTGGGGGGGGGTATTCTTGAGGTCAGTCAATGACTTTTAATGTGAAATAAGGGAGATCCGCTTGCACTTTAGAAATCAGCCATAAAAGTATTTTTGGTTACTTGGCAGAAATGCGGCGGCGGCTGCTCGGCCAAATGTACATTTTCTGTATTAGATGTAAGCGGGAGCGGTCGGATTACGGACATTTCAGCTTTATGATAAAAGGGGAGTTTATATTGTATTTTATGCGGCGCCGCAGAGCACTTCCCGCTATTTACATAACTGCCGTAAGATTCGCCAAGTCGTAAAACGTGCGTTTAACTGCCCGGCGCCGGAGCTGTCACCTTGCTTGACTTTTACATTCACAATGCCGGCCATTAATTTTTATGGCGTACATATCGGGCGCACCCTGACGCAGCGCTTTTTTATTGGTCTCGGGGAAGAGAAATGCAAAAGTATAAAGCAAAATATCAGGCAATTTGGGTTTTTTACTGTTTCCTATTTTGACAACGACAAAAAGCGCCATGTGGCGCCCGTGTATGAGCCGCGGGTCAAATAAATGGGCAGCGTATTCCATTAGCCCAGCGAGAAAGTGCAGTTAGGGGCAGGGCTTGCAGGGAGAGGGCGGGGTTTTGTGGGCAGGTCAGGGGCAAAGCCCTACATGAGCAAATCATTCCTTTGTCATTGGATTCCCATTCTGATTGGGCCTTGTGTCCAGGGGACTGATGGGCTAATCATTTGGGGCCTCACTAGCACAGCTGCACCGCCACTTATAGCCACCATAGAAAATCCCTGGTTTAAGTCATTTTGCATTGTTAGTCCCTCAACTCCATGCACTACTACACCCCTGTGCACTACTATCCCCTCTGAGCACTGCTACCACCACTACTATCCCCCTCTGTGCTCTACTACTCCCTCTGTGCACTGCTACGCCCACAACTACCCCCTTCTGAGCACTACTACCCCCCTCAATACACTGCTACCCCCTCTGTACCCTACTACTCCCCTGTGCACTACTATCCCCTCTGAGCACTGCTACCCCCACTACTATCCCCCTCTGTGCTCTACTACTCCCTCTGTGCACTGCTATGCCCACAACTACCCCCCTACTACCCCCCTCTGTGCACTGCTACCCCCACCACTATCCCCTTCTGTGCTCTACTACTCCCTCTGTGCACTGCTACCCCCACTACATCCCCCCTCTGTGCACTGCTACCCCCACTACTACCCCCCCTCTGTGCTCTACTACTCCCTCTGTGCACTGCTACCCCCACTACTAGCCCCCTCTGTGCTCTACTACTCCATCTGTGCACTGCAACCCCCACTACTACTCCCTCTGTGCACTGCTACCCCCAATACTACCCCCCTCTGTGCACTGCTACCTCCACTACTATCCCCCTCTGTGCTCTACTATTCCCTCTGTGCACTGCTACCCCCACTACTAGCCCCCTCTATGCACTGCTACCCCCACTACTAGCCCCCTCTGTGCACTGCTACCCCCACAACTACCTCCCTCTGAGCACTACTACTCCCTCTGTGCACTGCTACCTCCACTACTATCCCCCTCTGTGCACTGCTACCCCCACTACTAGCCCCCTCTGTGCTCTACTACTCCATCTGTGCACTGCTACCCCCACTACTAGCCCCCTCTGTGCTCTACTACTCCATCTGTGCACTGCTACCCCCACTACTAGCCCCCTCTGTGCACTGCTACCCCCACTACTACCCCGCCTCTGTGCACTGCTACCCCCACAAACTACCTCCCTCTGAGCACTACTACTCCCTCTGCTGCACTGCTACCTCCACTACTATCCCCCTCTGTGCACTGCTACCCCCACTACTAGCCCCTCTGTGCTCTACTACTCCATCTGTGCACTGCTACCCCCACAACTACCTCCCTCTGAGCACTACTACTCCCTCTGTGCACTGCTACCCCCACAACTACCCCCCTCTGAGCACTACTACTACCCCCCTCTCTACATTGCGACTCCCATCCCACCTCTCTCCTGACCCCTGCTGGTGGAAGCTGAGGGTGCAGTTGCGCCACACACTGGGGGCACCCACCCAGGAGTAAGAACATTGGGCCCCAATAATAATGGAAATACAAGGAAACCACTGGCTACAGACTGTATCACAGGCGCTGGCAGGCAGAGGGTTAAATTAAAGCCGCTCCATAAAGAGAGATTTATTTATACAGGAGAAGAACAGGGAGTCGAGGGCAGAATGGGAGCAGGTAAAACCCTGTGCAGCACAAATACTGCGATATAAAGGCAACGTTAAATATTAATATCTCTGTATCTTATAACCTGATACAATTCCCTGCGTTCTCTGCACAGACCCCCCTCCACCTACCCGCACATCCCCCCCACCCACACATCCCCCCACCCACACATCCCCCCCACCCACACATCCCCCCCACCCACACATCCCCCCCCAACCACACATCCCCCCCCAACCACACATCCCAGAGACCCCCCACCTACCCGCACATCCCAGAGACCCCCACCTACCCACACATCCCAGAGACCCCCACCTACCCGCACATCCCAGAGACCCTCACCTACCCGCACATCCCAGAGACCCCCACCTACCCACACATCCCAGAGACCCCCACCTACCCACACATCCCCCCCAACCACACATCCCAGAGACCCCCACCTACCCGCACATCCCCCCCCAACCACACATCCAGAGACCCCCACCTACCCACACAACCCCCCAACCACACATCCCCAGAGACCCCCACCTACCCGCACATCCCCCCCAACCACACATCCCAGAGACCCCCACCTACCCGCACATCCCCCCAACCACACATCCAGAGACCCCCACCTACCCGCACATCCCAGAGACCCCCTACCCGCACATCCCAGAGACCCCCCACCTACCCGCACATCCCAGAGACCCCCACCTTCCCGCACATCCCAGAGACCCCCACCTACCCGCACATCCCAGAGACCCCCACCTACCCGCACATCCCAGAGACCCCCACCTACCCGCAGCACCTTCTGCAAAGAGGAGGAAGAGGAGTAAAGGGGCACAAACACCTCTCTATAAGCACAATCCACTGGCAGCTCCTACAGACTTAGGGACAGATCTACTAAATAACAGAGAGAAGTTATTTTACAGTTCTTAAAGGTAACTTATTAATGCACTAAAGGGGCCACACAGAGAAGTCCTTTTTGGACCCAGCTCGTCACTGGGCATATCTCCTCAAATAGCCAATTCAGCAGGAAAAAATACCTAAGTTTGCCCATAGCCTGTACAGAGAGATACCATAAAACTATGGCACATAGGGATTCCCCTGTACTAAGCACAATTCAGCAGGAACAGCCCCTAAGTTTGCCCATAGCCTGTACAGAGAGATACCATAAAACTATGGCACATAGGGATTCCCCTGTACTAAGCACAATTCAGCAGGAACAGCCCCCTAAGTTTGCTCATAGCCTGTACAGAGAGATACCATAAAACTATGGCACATAGGGATTCCCCTGTACTAAGCACAATTCAGCAGGAACAGCCCCCTAAGTTTGCTCATAGCCTGTACAGAGAGATACCATAAACCTATGGCACATAGGGATTCCCCTGTACTAAGCACAATTCAGCAGGAACAGCCCCCTAAGTTTGCTCATAGCCTGTACAGAGAGATACCATAAAACTATGGCACATAGGGATTCCCCTGTACTAAGCACAATTCAGCAGGAACAGCCCCCTAAGTTTGCCCATAGCCTGTACAGAGAGATACCATAAAACTATGGCACATAGGGATTCCCCTGTACTAAGCACAATTCAGCAGGAACAGCCCCCAAGTTTGCTCATAGCCTGTACAAGAGATACCATAAAACTATGGCACATAGGGATTCCCCTGTACTAAGCACAATTCAGCAGGAACAGCCCCCTAAGTTTGCTCATAGCCTGTACAGAGAGATACCATAAAACTATGGCACATAGGGATTCCCCTGTACTAAGCACAATTCAGCAGGAACAGTCCCCTAAGTTTGCTCATAGCCTGTACAGAGAGATACCATAAAACTATGGCACATAGGGATTCCCCTGTACTAAGCACAATTCAGCAGGAACAGCCCCTTAATATTAAAAAATACATATTTATGGAAGAGAGAGAGCAAGACTCTAATGCGATTATTTAGCTACTGTTCCTTTAAGAACCTTACCATCCCTGTGTTGGTTCTGTACTTGAGGGCGGAACATAAATCCAAGAGTGAATTTCTTTCAATCCCCTTTCATTTCATTTCACTTTAGGAAGCTGCTCAGATAATTTAGTGACACTGAGGAATATTCATGAGAGAAAGAGATGTGAGCGGTAATTGTGATTCAGTATGGATTGTATTTAGTGAATAATATACAGCGGCTGCCAATAAATCCGATCAATGCGCTATAATAAGCCTTTCCTTTTATCCCGGCCTGGGGTGCGCCAACATCATCTTCCCCAGCCTGGAGTTATTATCCTACGGGGTGTAACTGTCCTACATACACTCTCCCTACTATACCTGCTATCCCACAGCCCCAGTCCCTTCCCAGAGGCTATTATCCCCCCCACTACTACTATAGGCACCATCTCTCCCTACTATACCTGCTATCCCACAGCCCCAGTCCCTTCCCAGAGGCTATTATCCCCCCACTGCTACTATAGGCACCATCTCTCCCTACTATACCTGCTATCCCACAGCCCCAGTCCCTTCCCAGAGGCTATTATCCCCCACTGCTACTATAGGCACCATCTCTTCCTACTATACCTGCTATCCCACAGCCCCAGTCCCTTCCCAGAGGCTATTATCCCCCCACTGCTACTATAGGCACCATCTCTCCCTACTATACCTGCTATCCCACAGGCCCAGTCCCTTCCCAGAGGCTATTATCCCCCCACTGCTACTATAGGCACCATCTCTTCCTACTATACCTGCTATCCCACAGCCCCAGTCCCTTCCCAGAGGCTATTATCCCCCCACTGCTACTATAGGCACCATCTCTCCCTACTATACCTGCTATCCCCCAGCCCCAGTCCCTTCCCAGAGGCTATTATCCCCCCACTGCTACTATAGGCACCATCTCTCCCTACTATACCTACTATCCCACAGCCCCAGTCCCTTCCCAGAGGCTATTATCCCCCCACTGCTACTATAGGCACCATCTCTCCCTACTATACCTGCTATCCCACAGCCCCAGTCCCTTCCCAGAGGCTATTATCCCCCCACTGCTACTATAGGTACCATCTCTCCCTACTATACCTGCTATCCCCCAGCCCCAGTCCCCTTCCCAGAGGCTATTATCCCCCCACTGCTACTATAGGCACCATCTCTCCCTACTATACCTACTATCCCACAGCCCCAGTCCCTTCCCAGAGGCTATTATCCCCCCACTGCTACTATAGGCACCATCTCTCCCTACTATAACCTGCTATCCCACAGCCCCAGTCCCTTCCCAGAGGCTATTATCCCCCCCACTGCTACTATAGGCACCATCTCTCCCTACTATACCTGCTATCCCATAGCCCCAGTCCTTTCCCAGAGGCTATTATCCCCCCACTGCTACTATAGGCACCATCTCTCCCTACTATACCTGCTATCCCACAGCCCCAGTCCCTTCCCAGAGGCTATTATCCCCCCACTGCTACTATAAGGCACCATCTCTCCCTACTATACCTGCTATCCCACAGCCCCAGTCCCTTCCCAGAGGCTATTATCCCCCCACTGCTACTATAGGCACCATCTCTCCATACTATACCTGCTATCCCACAGCCCCAGTCCCTTCCCAGAGGCTATTATCCCCCCACTGCTACTATAGGCACCATCTCTCCCTACTATACCTGCTATCCCACAGCCCCAGTCCCTTCCCAGAGGCTATTATCCCCCCACTGCTACTATAGGCACCATCTCTCCCTACTATACCTGCTATCCCACAGCCCCAGTCCCCAGAAAGGTAACAGATTTCACAGACATTATAACAGGACTTGGGTTTCCCCACAGATCTGGGTTTTATTGTGTTTTGTTTGTCATTTCAGCCACATCATAAAAGTTTATACCCAGTGACTCACCCCCCCCCCCCCCCGGGATGTTTGTAAATTGTTATCATAATACGGAACCTGAGTTATATTCCTGTGTCAATGACTTTGCCCCCATTCAGCTGAATCATAAATACGTCTTCTGCTATAAATAACGACTTGTGCCGAGTGTAACGAGGTCTCAATAACCTGTAACGTTACTGCTGCACTGGGGGGCCCTAAGCAATGAGTGGGGGGCCCAGCCTGAAGGCCAGTTAGGGGGGATTTGGGGTGAGTGCTTATTTGTGCCCTGGGTACCCCTGGAACTATAGCGGGGTGACTGTTACCCCAATGTTTCTATATATCTGTAACCTTGTTATGGGCTAAGGGGGCCCAGCCTGAAGGCCAGTTAGGGGGGATTTGGGGTGAGTGCTTATTTGTGCCCTGGGTACCCCTGGAACTATAGCGGGGTGACTGTTACCCCAATGTTTCTATATATCTGTAACCTTGTTATGGGCTAAGGGGGCCCAGCCTGAAGGCCAGTTAGGGGGGGATTTGGGGTGAGTGCTTATTTGTGCCCTGGGTACCCCTGGAACTATAGCGGGGTGACTGTTACCCCAATGTTTCTATATATCTGTAACCCAGTTATGAGTTCAGCTCCCCGTATCCCCCACAAGCAGTTCTTACCTATAATTCTGTGTATAATACACCTCTCCACTCACAAACACAGGGAAAACATGACAAACAGAAGATGCTGACAAGGTTCTTGATTTCTCATCAGCGCTGCAAGTGGACCAAAGGGAAATGTAAAGGGGGAAATGGAGCGATAGACGTCCCCTGGACACACGTTCCGTCGCTGTAACATTTTATCTTGCTCAGCAAATCTCTGCAAATGTTTTTCCTGGGAGAGAAACCAGTTTGAGTTGGACATCTATTGGGGACCTGAAATTACTGCTAAATCAGGAAAGAAAGTGGCCATATTGCTATTCATGGCATCAGCGTGACACTACAGTAGCTGGAAAGATTTGTAAATAGCGCACGTGAGATTCCCTATGTGCCATAGTTTTATGGTATCTCTCTGTACAGGCTATGGGCAAACTTAGGGGGCTGTTCCTGCTGAATTGTGCTTAGTGCAGGGGAATCCCTATGTGCCATAGTTTTATGGTATCTCTCTGTACAGGCTATGGGCAAACTTAGGGGGCTGTTCCTGCTGAATTGTGCTTAGTACAGGGGAATCTCTATGTGCCATAGTTTTATGGTATCTCTCTGTACAGGCTATGAGCAAACTTAGGGGGCTGTTCCTGCTGAATTGTGCTTAGTACAGGGGAATCCCTATGTGCCATAGTTTTATGGTATCTCTCTGTACAGGCTATGGGCAAACTTAGGGGGCTGTTCCTGCTGAATTGTGCTTAGTACAGGGGAATCCCTATGTGCCATAGTTTTATGGTATCTCTCTGTACAGGCTATGGGCAAACTTAGGGGGCTGTTCCTGCTGAATTGTGCTTAGTACAGGGGAATCCATATGTGCCATAGTTTTATGGTATCTCTCTGTACAGGCTATGGGCAAACTTAGGGGGCTGTTCCTGCTGAATTGTGCTTAGTACAGGGGAATCCCTATGTGCCATAGTTTTATGGTATCTCTCTGTACAGGCTATGGGCAAACTTAGGGGGCTGTTCCTGCTGAATTGTGCTTAGTACAGGGGAATCCCTATGTGCCATAGTTTTATGGTATCTCTCTGTACAGGCTATGAGCAAACTTAGGGGGCTGTTCCTGCTGAATTGTGCTTAGTACAGGGGAATCGCTATGTGTCATAGTTTTATGGGAAGGACAAAGAGCTACATATAACATTGCCCTTAACCAGACAAGGGAAAAAAGCAGAGGAATTTCTTGTATAAATCAAAATTCTGACTCTGTTTACTTTGCCTTTAAACTAAGGGCTTATGGGTCGGTTATTTTTCTTTTCTCACATGTAAACAAAGCGAATGACAGAACTGTCTCTGGCTGAGGATCATTAGAGGGGGGTTTGTATGGGACAATCATTAAACACCCATAGGAAGCTGCAGAGTCTGGTTCTTAGTAAGGAATGTGATCCTATAACCCCTGGACTGACAGTACTGCCCCCCAATATCTGCCCATGTACCCCCAGGAATTTCACTAATACAAACAGCAGAGACTCAGACTGTATTCCTCTATAGGAGAATTTCTATTGTATTGGTTCTAGATCAGCTAGAGCAGGAAGGCCCCACCCTTACACATTATTGTTCTAGTACAGCTGGAAGGCTCCACCCTTACACATCAGAGTTATAGTTCAGTTACAGCTGGAGGAACCTATCCTTACACATCAGGGTTCTAGTTCAGCTACAGCTTGAACAATCATCAATCAATCACTGAATTTCAGGGCCTAAATGCCTGTTGAGCGAGGGTAGCAGCTGACAGAAAGTGGCGGGGGCCCAGTGTGACCGGGTCCATTCCCCACGCTCCTCTGGTTCCGTCAGACACCAGTTAAACAGGGACGCCGAGCGCCGCAGCTGCCCAATGTAAATCACAGCTGGCAATTTGGGATCTTTACATGCGTCTCCCTCACTTGAGCTGACAGTTAAGGAATCCATTTCATGCGCCGTTGCCCCTTTGTGTTACGCTGCCATTTCCATTCTGTTCGGCGGCACTTCTTCCCTTCCATTAGAGCCAGTCAATAGGCAGTAGCGTGGCCATTAGCCACAAATGAACACATCACACGGAGGGATGGGGGGAGAGGCCCCCGGCGTTATCCTTACTGTAAACACTGATAATTACAATAGATTGGGGCCGTTAAGTGGGAGGCGGAGCCCCCCCAGTCCATCACGGCGCTGCTTTGCGTCAGAACCACACGCGAGCGGCACCAACATATCCATCCGCCACGTAAGCTCTGGGGCCCAGAGTCCAAATGAATCAACAAATGGCTGAGATGTTACATAGTCGTAGTACAAACTGGGTCAGTTCACCTTTAATTTAACTCTTAGTATGTTATAGAATGGCCCATTCTAAGCAACTTTTCTATTGGTCTTCATTATTTATTTGTTAAAGTTTTTGAATTATTTCAAATGGGGGTCACTGACCCCGGCAGCCAGAAACTATTGCTCTGTGAGGCTCCAGTGTTATTGTTACAGTTTGTGACTTTCTTTTCTATTCAGCCCCTCCCCTATTCATATAACAGTATCACATCCAAACCATTCCCTGGTTGCTACGGTAACATGGACCCTAGCAACCACATAGCTGCTGAAACTCCAGACTGGAGAGCTGCTGAGCCTAAAATGAAATAATTAAAAAACGACATATAATAAAAAATGAAGACCAATTGCAAATTGTCTTAGAATATGACTCTCTACATCCTACTAACAGTTAACTCACCCACAACCCCACCAGGGCACACGTATGATCTGATAGTTGACCAAGGTGCCAAACAACTGCATTGGGCCAAATCCATTGGGCAACATGACCAACCGCAGGAGTGACCCCCCGCTGGGAGCTTCCCCCCATTACACCCCATTTTCCCACCTAAACGACATTTCCAGACCCACTTACCTCTGTGGGCGCTCGGAGAATATCCCCTTGCTCAGGCCCCACCTCCAGCGCCACATCGACTGTAGCGAAGGGCCGACTCGCCATCTGCTGCCTCTCCCGCATAAGTTGCTAAATTGAGGAAAAAAACAGAATTCAGTCAATAAATTAAGATTTATAAGGAAAAAAACATATATTAGGAGTCATTTACAAAGAAACTAAGACCACTAACCCCCATATGTAATTAAAGGCACTAAGTTTGCCCAGGAGCAGTAACCCATAGCAACCAATAAGATGTTTGCTTTTAAACAGGTGATCAGTAAATGCAACCTGCTGATTGGTTGCTATGGGTTACTGCTCCTGAAAAAACTTTATTACATAACCCCCATAAGGCCACTTTTTGCACTTTGCACCCAGGCTTGCAGGTTGTAAATGCCCCTCCTATTCTCCGTAGGCACCTTTGCACCCCTAGTGATTAGTTGGCACTGATTGCTTTGTAAAAGGGTGATTTAGATGATCCTTTTACCCACAATGCAACAGTGCCCATGGCTATCAGACACAAAATTTTGGCCCCATAAAGGTGCACCGGTTAGTAAATTGCATACAAATGGGTGCTAAGAACTGGAAAAGGAATGAGACAACATAGAGTGGGACATTATTTACATGAGTGTAAGTCTCCATCTTGCCCTACTGTCTCCATCTTGCCCTACTGTCTCCATCTTGCCCTACTGTCTCCATCTTGCCCTACTGTCTCCATCTTGCCCTACTGTCTCCATCTTGTCCTACTGTCTCCGTCTTGTCCTACTGTCTCCGTCTTGCCCTACTGTCTCCATCTTGCCCTACTGTCTCCATCTTGTCCTACTGTCTCCGTCTTGTCCTACTGTCTCCGTCTTGCCCTACTGTCTCCATCTTGCCCTACTGTCTCCATCTTGTCCTACTGTCTCCGTCTTGTCCTACTGTCTCCGTCTTGCCCTACTGTCCCCATCTTGCCCTACTGTCTCCATCTTGTCCTACTGTCTCCATCTTGCTCTACTGTCTCCATCCTGCCCTACTGTCTCCATCTTGCCCTACTGTCTCCATCTTGCCCTACTGTCTCCATCTTGCCCTACTGTCCCCATCCTGCCCTACTGTCTCCATCTTGCCCTACTGTCTCCATCTTGCCCTACTGTCTCCATCTTGCCCTACTGTCTCCATCTTGTCCTACTGTCTCCATCTTGCTCTACTGTCTCCATCCTGCCCTACTGTCTCCATCTTGCCCTACTGTCTCCATCTTGCCCTACTGTCCCCATCCTGCCCTACTGTCTCCATCTTGCCCTACTGTCTCCATCTTGCCCTACTGTCTCCATCTTGCCCTACTGTCTCCATCTTGCCCTATTGTCTCCTATCTTTCCCTACTGTCTCCTATCTTGGCCTTCCTATTGGTCAGATACCGGGAAATATCTGAAAGGATGAGCTTGATGGATGTGAGTCTTGGCTCAATTGAAGCCACCACATATATACAAAAGAATGTATTTATCATCATTGGAGACAAATATCACCGGTGATGTGGCCCATAGCAACCAATCAGATCTTTGCTTTTGTTTAATAACTTGTAGCTGACTGTTTAAATCTAATTGGTTGCTATGGGCAACATCACCAACACCGTTAAATGTTTGTAAGTTGAATTTTTAGAGCTTGAAGTGTTAGAGCTGGGTGTTTAGCTCGTTACCTGTATCTCTATGCCAGAGACCTCGATCATTAATGATATTTATATAAGAACCAATAGTTAATAAATAGGGGGCGGGTTCCAGGTGACACAAGCAGAGAGCGAGGGCCCCACATCCCAGTGTGAGCTCCCTGGCACAGGAGGGGTTAACCTCTGTATCCCCCAATCCCGCCCCAGGCTGAGCTGCTTAGCTAATGACTCCGGGTTTTCCCTGCGGCCGCACAGCATGAATCCCGGCCAATAAACGGATCAATTTGGGAACGAGCGGAATACAATGCAATGTGAAGTAGAACGAGGTGCTAATTAAATCTCTGCTAATGGCGCGGCTGTAATGGGGGAACCTGGGGCCGCTCACTCTCTCACTGCAAAAGGGCAATTATCCACCGCTAATTTAGGGTAATACAGGCATTAATAACAGTCCCGTTACTGAGCTTCTATAATCCCTTAAATACAAATATCTATCTTTCATCTATCTATCTATCTATCTATATATCATCTATCTATCTATCTATCATCTATGTATGTTTGTATGTATGTATGTATGTATGTATGTATCTATCTATCATCTATCTATCTATCTATCTATCTATCTATGTATCTATCTATCTATGTATCTATCTATCTATGTATCTATCTATCTATCTATCTATCTATCATCTATCTATCTATGTATCTATCTATCTGTCTATCTATCTATTATCTATCTATCATCTATCTATCTATCATCTATGTATGTATGTATGTATGTATGTATCTATCTATCATCTATCTATCTATCTATCAATCTATCTATCTATCTATCTATCTATCTATCTATCTATCTATCTATCTATCTATCTATCATCTATCTATCTATCTATCTATCTATCTATCATCTATGTATGTATGAATCTATCTATCTATCTATCTATCATCTATCTATCATATATCTATCTATCTATCATTTATCTATCATCTATCTATCATCTATGTATGAATGTATGTATGTATGTATCTATCTATCATCTATCTATCATCTATCTATCTATCTGTCTGTCTATCATCTATCTATCTATCTATCGATCTGTCTATCTATCTATCATCTATCTATCTATGTATCTATCTATGTATCTATGTATCTATCTATCTATCTATCTGTCTGTCTGTCTATCATCTATCTATCTATCGATCTGTCTATCTATCTATCTATCATCTATCTATCTATCTATCTATCTATCATCTATCTATGTATCTGTCTATGTCTCTATCTATCTATCTATCTATTTATCTATGTATCTATGTATCTATCTATCTATCTGTCTGTCTGTCTATCATCTATCTATCTATCTATCTATCATCTATCTATCTATCATCTATCTATCTATCATCTATCTATGTATCTGTCTATGTCTCTATCTATCTATCTATCTATTTATCTATGTATCTATGTATCTATCTATCTATCTATCATCTATCTATCTATGTATCTGTCTATGTCTCTATCTATCTATCTATCTATCTATCTATTTATCTATCTATCATCTATCTATGTATCTGTCTATGTCTCTATCTATCTATCTATCTATCTATCTATCTATCTATCTGTCTGTCAGTCTGTCAGTAGGGGCAAGATGGAGACAGCTGGGCAATAAGGTGGCAGCAGGGGAAGGTGGTATCATAATCGTTAGATGGAGACAGAGAGGTAAGGGGGCTCAGTAGGGCCAATTAGCAGCAGGGGAAGATGGAGACAGAGGGGAGCAGTATCTCTTTATGACAGAGCTGCCCAATCTGCACCCCAGGAATTGTTCAATCAGCAAAACTGACAGAAAAAGGTCATTGGTTGAACCTTGACCATATAATGAATGGGGCCCCTGGCAGGCCCCGCCCCCACACTAAGAAGCCATTTGTACTGTAACAAACAGAATATTTATGTTTAATGTAAAATGAAAAAGCAATGTGACAATGTGAGGGACGTCATGGAAGGAGCGTAACTGCGGGTATTAATCCCCTTATCTGTGGGTAAATATTGTGCCGTACGGGCCCGGCTGCCGCCATTTCACTGCGAATGGAAACTTCTTGCAGTGACGTGAAAATGATTAAATTGGCAAACAGGTTCCATTATAGCGACGCTGAGCTCACAGGATCAATGGCGTGACGCGGGTCTCTATGGGAACACACGGTTTAACCCTATGAAGTGAGGCCCAACCTGTCCAACTGCGAGTAGTAACAGAGTAGTACCCATGTACTGTACCAACATATACATCTATATACTCACTATTCTCATTACTATATATTGCCTCTACTCACCCTCCCACTACTGTGTAATACTCTGTATCCCCATCCCCTACTCCTACTTACCCTCAGAGTAGACTCTAATACTCTGCATCCCCATCCCCTATTCTTACTCACTCTACTCTGTATACCCTACTCCTACTCACCCTCCCAGCACTCTCTAATCCTCTCCATTTCCTACTCCTACTTTCCCTCAGTACTCTCCAATACTCTACATTCCCTACTCCCCCTCTTAACATTACCTGCTCCTACTCACCCTCCCAACACTCTGTAATACTCTCTACCCCCTATTCCTACTTACCCCCCCAGTACTCACTAATCCTCTGTATCCCCTACTCCTACTCACCCTCTCAACATTCCCTACTCATACTTACCCTCCCAGTACTCTGTAATACTCTGTATCCCAAACGCAACCACCCTATACTTTCTAATCCACTCCCCCTACTCCTACTCATTAGTGAGGTTGGGCAGTAATGTTGGGGATCAGGCTCACAGTCGGGGTTCCATCCCACAGGGGGTCAGTTGGGCTGCCCCTCCCCTTGCAGCTATAACTGCCCCTGCCCTTCTGGGAGGGTTCCCACTAGATGGTGGAACAGTGTTGCTGGGAGTTGCTCCCATTCAGCCACAAGAGCATTAGTGAGGTTGGGCAGTGATGTTGGGGGTCAGGCTCACAGTCGGGGTTCCATCCCACAGGGGGTCAGTTGGGCTGCCCCTCCCCTTGCTGCTATAACTGCCCCTGCCCTTCTGGGAAGGTTCCCACTAGATGGTGGAACAGTGTTGCTGGGAGTTGCTCCCATTCAGCCACAAGGGCATTAGTGAGGTTGGGCAGTGATGTTGGGGGTCAGGCTCACAGTCGGGGTTCCATCCCACAGGGGGTCAGTTGGGTTGGGTCAGGGCTCAGTCAGGTTCTTCCCATCTTGGCAAACCCATTATGGATTCACCTCTGTGAATGGGGGGCATTATTGTGCTGAAAGTGGGGAGGGCCCCCAAACTGTCCCACAAAGTAGCTAGCACAGAACTTCCAGGAATGTCATTGTACCCTGTAGCCTTATGGTTACACTGGCACCGGGGGCCCAAACCATGGAAACAGCCCCAGCCCATTATTCCTCCTCCACCAAACGTTACCGGGGCATTAAGCATTCAGGCAGGTAGGGTTCCCTGGGCATCTGCCCAACCCAGACTTTCCATTAAACCACATCTGGTTTCTATGGATCGGGATACAGTGTATCAGCCCCACATCTGGTTTCTATGGATCGGGATACAGTGTATTGGCCCCACATCTGGTTGCTATGGATCGGGATACAGTGTATCAGCCCCACATCTGGTTGCTATGGATTGGGATACAGTGTATCAGCCCCACATCTGGTTTCTATGGATCGGGATACAGTGTATTGGCCCCACATCTGGTTTCTATGGATCGGGATACAGTGTATTGGCCCCACATCTGGTTGCTATGGATCGGGATACAGTGTATCAGCCCCACATCTGGTTGCTATGGATGGGGATACAGTGTATCGGCCCCACATCTGGTTGCTATGGATGGGGATACAGTGTATCGGCCCCACATCTGGTTGCTATGGATGGGGATACAGTGTATCAGCCCCACATCTGGTTGCTATGGATGGGATACAGTGTATCAGCCCCACATCTGGTTGCTATGCATGGGGATACAGTGTATCGGCCCCACATCTGGTTGCTATGTACAGTGTATCAGCCCCACATCTGGTTGCTATGGATGGGGATACAGTTATCAGCCCCACATCTGGTTGCTATGGGGGGATACAGTGTATCAGCCCCCAATCTGGTATGCTATGGGATGGGGATACAGTGTGTCAGCCCCACCATCTGGTTGCTATGGATGGGGATACAGTGTATCAGCCCCCACATCTGGTTGCGATATGGATGGGGGATACATGTATCGGCCCCTAACATCGGTTGCTATGGATGGGGATACATGTATCAGCCCCACATACTGGTTGCTATGTATGGGATACAGTGTATCAGCCCCACATCTGGTTGCTATGGAGGGGATACAGTGTATCGGCCCCACATCTGGTTGCTATGGATGGGGATACAGTGTATCAGCCCCACATCTTGGTTGCTATGTATGGGCATACAGTGTATCAAGGCCCCACATCTGGTTGCCTAATGTATGGGGATACAGTGTATCAGCCCCCAACATCTGGTTGCTATGGATGGGATACAGTGTATCGGCCCCCACATCTGGTTGCTTATGTATGGGGATACAGTGTATCAGCCCCACATCCTGGTTGCTATGTATGGGGATACAGTGTATCAGCCCACATCTGTGGTTTGCTATGGATGGGGATACAGTGTATCGGCCCCACATCTGGTTGCTATGTATGGGGATACAGTGTATCAGCCCCACATCTGGTTGCTATGTATGGGGATACAGTGTATCAGCCCCACATCTGGTTGCTATGATGGGGATACAGTGTATCAGCCCCACATCTGGTTGCTATGTATGGGGATACAGTGTATCAGCCCCACATCTGGTTGCTATGTATGGGGATACAGTGTATCAGCCCCACATCTGGTTGCTATGGATGGGGATACAGTGTATCGGCCCCACATCTGGTTGCTATGTATGGGATACAGTGTATCAGCCCCACATCTGGTTGCTATGTATGGGGATACAGTGTATCAGCCCCACATCTGGTTGCTATGGATGGGGATACAGTGTATCAGCCCCACATCTGGTTGCTATGGATGGGGATACAGTGTATCAGCCCCACATCTGGTTGCTATGTATGGGGATACAGTGTATCAGCCCCACATCTGGTTGCTATGTATGGGGATACAGTGTATCAGCCCACATCTGGTTGCTATGTATGGGGATACAGTGTATCAGCCCCACATCTGGTTGCTATGTATGGGGATACAGTGTATCAGCCCCACATCTGGTTGCTATGGATGGGGATACAGTGTATCGGCCCCACATCTGGTTGCTATGGATGGGGATACAGTGTATCGGCCCCACATCTGGTTGCTATGTATGGGGATACAGTGTATCAGCCCCACATCTGGTTGCTATGGATGGGGATACAGTGTATCAGCCCCACATCTGGTTGCTATGGATGGGGATACAGTGTATCGGCCCCACATCTGGTTGCTATGTATGGGGATACAGTGTATCAGCCCCACATCTGGTTGCTATGTATGGGGATACAGTGTATCAGCCCCACATCTGGTTGCTATGGATGGGGATACAGTGTATCGGCCCCACATCTGGTTGCTATGTATGGGGATACAGTGTATCAGCCCCACATCTGGTTGCTATGTATGGGGATACAGTGTATCAGCCCCACATCTGGTTGCTATGTATGGGGATACAGTGTATCGGCCCCACATCTGGTTGCTATGTATGGGGATACAGTGTATCAGCCCCACATCTGGTTGCTATGGATGGGGATACAGTGTATCGGCCCCACATCTGGTTGCTATGTATGGGGATACAGTGTATCAGCCCCACATCTGGTTGCTATGTATGGGATACAGTGTATCAAGCCCCACATCTGGTTGCTATGGATGGGGATACAGTGTATCGGCCCACATCTGGTTGCTATGTATGGGGATACAGTGTATCAGCCCCACATCTGGTTGCTATGTATGGGGATACAGTGTATCAGCCCCACATCTGGTTGCTATATGGGGATACAGTGTATCGGCCCCACATCTGGTTGCTATGGATGGGGATACAGTGTATCGGCCCCACATCTGGTTGCTATGGATGGGGATACAGTGTATCAGCCCCACATCTGGTTGCTATGGATGGGGATACAGTGTATCAGCCCCACATCTGGTTGCTATGGATGGGGATACAGTGTATCGGCCCCCACATCTGGTTGCTATGGATGGGGATACAGTGTATCAGCCCACATCTGGTTTCTATGGATGGTGATACAGTGTATCAGCCCCCACATCTGGTTGCTATGTATGGGGATACAGTGTATCGGCCCCACATCTGGTTGCTATGGATGGGGATACAGTGTATCGGCCCCACATCTGGTTGCTATGGATGGGGATACAGTGTATCAGCCCCACATCTGGTTGCTATGGATGGGGATACAGTGTATCAGCCCCACATCTGGTTTCTATGGATGGGGATACAGTGTATCAGCCCCACATCTGGTTGCTATGGATGGGGATACAGTGTATCGGCCCCACATCTGGTTGCTATGGATGGGGATACAGTGTATCAGCCCCACATCTGGTTGCTATGGATGGGGATACAGTGTATCGGCCCCACATCTGGTTTTCTATGGATGGGGATACAGTGTATCGGCCCCACATCTGGTTTCTATGGGATGGGATACAGTGTATCGGCCCCACATCTGGTTGCTATGGATGGGGGATACAGTGTATCAGCCCCACATCTGGTTTCTATGGATGGGGATACAGTGTATCGGCCCCACATCTGGTTGCTATGTATGGGGATACAGTGTATCAGCCCCACATCTGGTTTCTATGGATGGGGATACAGTGTATCGGCCCCACATCTGGTTGCTATGGATGGGGATACAGTGTATCAGCCCCACATCTGGTTTCTATGGATGGGGATACAGTGTATCGGCCCCCACATCTGGTTGCTATGGATGGGGATACAGTGTATCAGCCCCACATCTGGTTTCTATGGATGGGGATACAGTATCAGCCCCACTGGTTCTAGGATGGGATCAGGTATCGGCCCCACATCTGGTTTCTATGGATGGGGATACAGTGTATCGGCCCCACATCTGGTTGCTATGGATGGGGATACAGTGTATCGCCCCACATCTGGTTGCTATGGATGGGGATACAGTGTATCGGCCCCACATCTGGTTTCTATGGATGGGGATACAGTGTATCGGCCCCACATCTGGTTGCTATGGATGGGGATACAGTGTATCGGCCCCACATCTGGTTTCTATGGATGGGGATACAGTGTATCGGCCCCACATCTGGTTGCTATGGATGGGGATACAGTGTATCAGCCCCACATCTGGTTTCTATGGATGGGGATACAGTGTATCGGCCCCACATCTGGTTGCTATGGATGGGGATACAGTGTATCAGCCCCACATCTGGTTTCTATGGATGGGGATACAGTGTATCAGCCCCACATCTGGTTTCTATGGATGGGGATACAGTGTATCAGCCCCACATCTGGTTTCTATGGATGGGGATACAGTGTATCAGCCCCACATCTGGTTTCTATGGATGGGGATACAGTGTATCGCCCCACATCTGGTTCTATGGATGGGGATACAGTGTATCCCCCACATCTGGTTTCTATGGATGGGGATACAGTGTATCGGCCCCACATCTGGTTTCTATGGATGGGGATACAGTGTATCGGCCCCACATCTGGTTGCTATGAATCCCGGCACATACACATCTGCTTGTTCCGAGCGCTCAGCACTTACAGAGTCAGTACCAGGTGTCGCTGAGCCCATTTCGCAGGCCGGACCATTTGGAGAATCTCCGTAATGAAAATGTCTCGGCTCGTTGTGCTAATGGCGCAGTAATCACATTGTGCCGGCAGTTTTACATTTTAAAGCCATTTGATAGAGAGAAAACGGGAGCTGTCAGGTCGTTCAGTCCTTTATGGAGGCCTAAATGTTAGTAGAGGGGCAGTTGTTGCCGGGGGCTATTAAGGCATCTGCGCCCCGAGTCCCGGCTCCGACAGCTGCTCCCCTCGTTTCCTACACATTCCAATAATTCTGTCCAATGTGTCTGTAAATGGGGTCAAACCTTCCCAGAAACAGCGCGTCGACCCCTCATTGCTAAGTGGGCCTTGAGCGGATCTGATCCGGCCAATCAGACTAGCCTATTGAGAGCCATCGGACAAGGACCACATGACGTAGAGGCAGTACATCCCATTGGCTGATCCCTGGGCTCCATACACCAATAAGCCTGGAGAGGCCAATCAGCACTTATCGGGCAGCTTTAGATGGGATGAAGCGATAGTTGTAGTTCAGCAACATCCCGAGGGTTGTACATCGCTGTATTATAGGGATGCGCCAAATCCACTATTTTGGGATCCGGCCGGACCCCAAATCCCTTGTGAAACATTCAGCCGAATACTGAATCAGTATTAAAGCATATTATTCCCCTGACAGGGGCCCCCACCTCCTGCTGTGCCCCCCAAATTCCTCCTTATAGTACTGCAGCACAGCGACTGCCTGGCCCATGTTTGCCCCCCGTCAGACTAATGCCCTGTCACCGCTGCCTTCTCATTACCCAACACTCATCCATTAAACTACAGAGCGGCGGCCGCAAATCTGTTACATCTCAGCCCCTGAAGGCTAAACGCGCCCTCCTCTTCCTCACCAAAATGGCAGGATACAGGGATGGGCCGACCGGCAGAGCAGTTACTGGCAAAGCTGAAAGGCAGCCTCATTGTGACAGTTAGTATCAGAGGTTCCTGCAGGTTCAGCGGAACATAAAACCCGGTTTGGGTGCTGCCATACTGTGCGGACTTACTGGGTTCTGCAGTCGGAGCAAAACGATTGGGGGGAAAATGGTTTATTTTACAGCTTCGGGCCCTTTTTATTCCAGCATGGAGGAATCCACTGATTGAGCCTCTTTGTACCGGTCGGGCCTAGTCTGGCTTCTTATCCAATCCTGGCAAGGGCCAAAGGGGGGTGCGACCCAGCTGGTATTTGGCTATTAATTAAACCCAATAGGGCTGTTCTGCCCCAATAAGGGGTAATTATATCTTAGTTGGGATCAAGTACAGGTACTGTTTTATTATTACAGAGAAAAGGGAATCATTTAACTATTAAATAACCCAATAGGGCTGTTCTGCCCCAATAAGGGGTAATTATATCTTAGTTGGGATCAAGTACAGGTACTGTTTTATTATTACAGAGAAAAGGGAATCATTTAACCATTAAATAAACCCAATAGGGCTGTTCTGCCCCAATAAGGGGTAATTATATCTTAGTTGGGATCAAGTACAGGTACTGTTTTATTATTACAGAGAAAAGGGAATCATTTAACCATGAAATAAACCCAATAGGGCTGTTCTGCCCCCAATAAGGGGTAATTATATCTTAGTTGGGATCAAGTACAGGTACTGTTTTATTATTACAGAGAAAAGGGAATCATTTTTAAAAATTAGAATTATTTGCTTATAATGGAGTCTATGGGAGACGGCCTTTCTGTAATTCGGAACTTTCTGGATAATGGGTTTCCGGATAAGGGATCCCATACCTGTATGGGAGCAGGATGGTGGGATCCAATTGGCAGAAAGGGCTCCTGTACATGGGGAAACATAAAGAAGTGGCTCAAGTGCCCCGGGGCATTTATTGTGCTCCTGTAGAACAATATGGGGGGGTAAAGAGACATTCGGCACTGGAAGATTTCAGTGTGTAGGTAAGAGACAGCAGGTGTGAGCGCTCGGGGAGCTGAGGGAGATGGATGAGCCGCAGAGGATGATTAGTTGCACTACAGCACAATGAGACACAGCACAGGCCCTTTATGAAGAGAGAGAGGAGTCGGATCGATGCCGGAATCTGATAAGGAATCACAATGTCTATAAGAGAGCGCCGAGCGGGCACAGAGAGACACCTCATCTGCATAGGGGCGAGATGTCACCGCGCCGGCGGGTAATTTATGACCGTAAAACCCCCGAGTCACAAAGAGCCGCTCATCAATCCTCCGCCATCCTCCCCTGGAAGCTCATTTGCTCAAGGAACAATATATATATATATTTTCCATCAGGAGTCAGAAATCAATAAGGGGCCAGAGATTGAATTTGCAAGTGCCGCGCTCAGGAGTCGCACTTTGGAAGCTACAAATGAGCCCTAATCCGGTTATCTCTGTCGCTTAATGCGCCGCTCGCTTAACCAGCCCGCGACAATAATCACTTCAGCCTTTCCTCGAGAGGCACTTACGTCTTCCTGCGTCTCTCACTTCTCCTAATCAAGTGCCTCTCCCCGCACAGCGCCATTATTCCTACTCGCGGCAATGGCGCTAATAATAGCCAAATGCTTCCCGTTAAAAGCTTCCTAATGGGCGGAATTAAAAGGCCGCTAACCGCGGAGTTAATGACGGAGAAAGGACAGACCCTGTGAGTGCCGGGGGCCCAGGTGTTTAGCCTGATAAATGCAGGCCTTGTACCTCTATGAGTAAAGACACACAGAGCTCCTAGTAGCAGCTACTTGTCGTGGCTATTGTCTCTACGTGTGTTTAGCAGAGGCAATTCTCAGTATTGTCTATGGCAGGGGATTTTCTGGCATTTAGTAGCTGCGACAAGTAGCTGCTTCTAAGTAGCTCCATGTGTCTTCATCCTAAGGGTGAAGATACACTGAGCTACTAGTAGCAGCTACTTTTTCAAGGCTACTAAACACCAGAAAATCCCCTGCCATAGACAATACTGAGAATTGCCTCTGCTAAACACATGTAGAGACAATAGCCATGACAAGTAGCTGCTACTAGGAGCTCTGTGTGTCTTCACCCTAAGGGCTCTGGCACACGGGGAGATTAGTCGCCCGCAACAAATCTCCATGTTCGCGGGCGACTAATCTCCCCGAAATGCCATCCCACCGGCGAAAATGTAAATCACCGGTGGGATGGCATACGCGGCAGTGCAATTTCAGTGAAATGTGCCAGAGCCCTAAGGGTGAAGACACACAGAGCTACTAGTAGCAGCTACTAAAACAGACAATGCTGATCATTTACTGATAACTGTCTCTATGTGTGTTTAGCAGAGGCAAATCTCAGTATTGTCTATGGCAGGGGATTGTCTGGCATTTAGTAGCTGCTTCTAAGTAGCTCTGTGTGTCTTCACCCTAAGGGTGAAGACACGGAGCTACTAGTAGCAGCTACTAAAACAGACAATGCTGATCATTTACTGATAACTGTTTCTACGTGTGTTTAGCAGAGGGAATTCTCAGTATTGTCTATGGCAGGGGATTGTCTGGCGTTTAGTAGCTGCTTCTAAGTAGCTCTAGTAGCAGCTACTAAAACAGACAATGCTGATCAGTTACTGATAACCATTTCTACGTGTGTTTAGCAGAGGGAATTCTCAGTATTGTCTAAAGCTTCCTAATGGGCGGAATTAAAAGGCCGGTAACCGCAGAGTTAATGACGGAGAAAGGACAGACCCTGTGAGCGCCGGGGGCCCCTGAGTATAAAGGGGCCACTATGTACAGTATCGCCCCATTTCCATCTTATCAACCCACTGGTGTCATTCTTCTTTCTAATTAAATAAAGCTCATTACTGATATTAATTAGCATCAATCATTTCCTACCAGCTATTCTAATTAACAGCCGAGGCAATGGGATAATGAACCCTGCTCTCATTTAGCCTGAAAATGCAGGCTCTGTACCTCTATGGGTAAAGACACACAGAGCTACTAGTAGCAGCTACTTGTCACGGCTACAGAAACAGACAATGTTGATCATTTACTGATAATTTTCCCTACGTGTGTTTAGCAGAGGCAATTCTCAGTATTGTCTATGGTAGGGGATTTTCTGGCGTTTAGTAGTTGCTTCTAAGTAGCTCCATGTGTCTTCACCCTAAGGGTGAAGACACAGAGCGACTAGTAGCAGCTACAGAAACAGACAATGCTGATCATTTACTGATAATTGTCTCTACGTGGGTTTAGCAGAGGCAATTCTCACTATTGTCTATGGCAGGGGATTTTCTGGCGTTTAGTAGCTGCTACTAAGTAGCTCTGTGTGTCTTTACCCCTAGAGGTACAGGGCCTGCATTTGTAAGGCTAAATGAAAGCAGGGTTCCTCGTTTATTATCCCATTGCCTCGGCTGTTAATTAGAATAGCTGGTAGGAAATTATTGATGCTAATTAATATCACTGATGAGCTTTATCGGCCCATTTAATTAGAAGGAAGAATGACACCAGTGAGTGGGGCCCAATAAGATGGAAATGGGGCGATACTGTACATATTGGGCCCCTTTATACACAGGGGCCCCCGGCGCTCACTGGGTCTGTCCTTTCTCTCTCATTAACTCCGCGGTTCTAAGGGTCTTCGCCCTTAGAAAAGTAATAATATCTGGTTTACTTCCCCTTTAAAATGTAAAAAACAAAGTACGGATTACTAACGATCATTCCTTTTTAATTCATTTTCCAACGTACTAGCTGGAGAGAGCAGGCTCTGTCTGTATTCCCTGCACTGCCGGTTCCGACTCATGAATCAACGGAGCCGAAAACAACATGGAGGAGAAATGAGTTCTGCTACATTGTTCCAAAAGTCACAACTAAATGATATTCAATATTAAAGAAGCTGAAGAAAAGAAAAACGATTGTCTCTAATTATATAACGACGTCGCCTTACTCTGCAGAGATATAAAGCAATTAGGGGGAAAGGTAAATTGGCGTTTTTGATTAAAGGGGAAGTTCACTTTAAAATTAACTCTTCGTATGGCATAGACATTCGTATTCTGAGACAATTGGCAATTGGTTTTCATTTTTGGTGGTTTTTCAGTTATTTGCCGTTTTCATCAGCAACTCTTCAGTTTGGTATTTCAGCAGCTACCTGGTTGCTAGGCTTTTGTTTACCTTAGCAACCAGGCAGTTAGAAGGAGAGAGGGGAATATGAATAAAAGAGAAACTGAGTGTAAGTGTAAGGCAAGTCTTTCAAAAACTATGAAATATAAATAATGAAGACCAACTGCAAAGTTGGTAGGAATAGGACATTGCGTTTTATTGCATTCGCTGCGCACATCGCAATCACAGCAAAGCGCCATTTTGGTCCCATTGCGCCCGTTTTTGCCGTTAGCGATACGTATTACATTCTCTCAGTTCCGACTTCAAGCGAAGGTGGAAAAAGACATCGTTTTTTATCTTGACTTTCCGCTGCTTTTTTCTAATAATGAGCCCTGCGATCCCCGCGCACGTGTCATGGCGGCTCTCAAGGGCTCTTGCCGAACTGCACGACTCGCCGGGGATCCTGGGAGAGGGGATTAATAACTGTAATCCTGGCGCTGTAACGCGGCACTCGACATACTAAGTATCTAAAGGGCCCCGAGAAATGAGAGGGTGGAACTGACTCACAGCACTGAGGGGAATCTCACTGAGAGGGAAATACACTCAGATTATAGGGAAAGCGCAGATCCAACTGCTTCTCTTTAAAGGGGAAATAATCCCAAAGAGCGACAGAAATCTAATTCTAAGATACTGATACAACTCCCCAATACCCATTCATTCCTCATTCTCACTGGGTTTATAGTTATGTGTAACTGTCACTGTGTCTGTCCCTTTCCCTTCCCTGCACTGCTGGTTCTGACTCCTGATACAACTCCCCCAATACCCATTCATCCCTCATTCTCACTGGGTTTATAGTTATGTGTAACTGTCACTGTGTCTGTCCCTTTCCCTTCCCTGCACTGCTGGTTCTGACTCCTGATACAACTCCCCCAATACCCATTCATCCCTCATTCTCACTGGGTTTATAGTTATGTGTAACTGTCACTGTGTCTGTCCCTTTCCCTTCCCTGCACTGCTGGTTCTGACTCCTGATACAACTCCCCAATATCCATTCATCCCTCATTCTCACTGGGTTTATAGTTATGTGTAACTGTCACTGTGTCTGTCCCTTTCCCTTCCCTGCACTGCTGGTTCTGACTCCTGATACAACTCCCCAATATCCATTCATTCCTCATTCTCACTGGGTTTATAGTTATGTGTAACTGTCACTGTGTCTGTCCCTTTCCCTTCCCTGCACTGCTGGTTCTGACTCCTGATACAACTCCCCAATACCCATTCATTCCTCATTCTCACTGGGTTTATAGTTATGTGTAACTGTCACTGTGTCTGTCCCTTTCCCTTCCCTGCACTGCTGGTTCTGACTCCTGATACAACTCCCCAATATCCATTCATTCCTCATTCTCACTGGGTTTATAGTTATGTGTAACTGTCACTGTGTCTGTCCCTTTCCCTTCCCTGCACTGCTGGTTCTGACTCCTGATACAACTCCCCAATATCCATTCATCCCTCATTCTCACTGGGTTTATAGTTATGTGTAACTGTCACTGTGTCTGTCCCCTTTCCCTTCCCTGCACTGCTGGTTCTGACTCCCTGATACAACTCCCCAATACCCATTCATCCCTCATTCTCACTGGGTTTATAGTTATGTGTAACTGTCACTGTGTCTGTCCCTTTCCCTTCCCTGCACTGCTGGTTCTGACTCCTGATACAACTCCCCAATACCCATTCATCCCTCATTCTCACTGGGTTTATAGTTATGTGTAACTGTCACTGTGTCTGTCCCTTTCCCTTCCTGCACTGCTGGTTCTGACTCCTGATACAACTCCCCAATATCCATTCATTCCTCATTCTCACTGGGTTTATAGTTATGTGTAACTGTCACTGTGTCCTGTCCCTTTCCCTTCCCTGCACTGCTGGTTCTGACTCCTGATACAACTCCCCAATACCCATTCATCCCTCATTCTCACTGGGTTTATAGTTATGTGTAACTGTCACTGTGTCTGTCCCTTTCCCTTCCCTGCACTGCTGGTTCTGACTCCTGATACAACTCCCCAATACCCATTCATTCCTCATTCTCACTGGGTTTATAGTTATGTGTAACTGTCACTGTAATAAGGTGCTATTGCAGCTTGTAAATTCCTCCCTAATTAATAAGTTCATTTAGATGAAATGAAGCCAATGGGGGGGGGGGGGAATAATGGAGGGAGGGCTGAATGTGCCATAAAGCTCAGTGACCCGGGAATAATAGGTGGTGTCACCGGTGAATCCAAGGGCACGGCCGACATTAATGGACTCTCTGTTAAAAGCCTATTAGCCGCGGCCCCGGATCAAAGACATTCCTTATGGAGCTGGGAGCCACGGGGCAAACCCAACTGCAAATAAATAACCCTTTATTGGGCCCAGTTCCAGCTGGGTTTTCTGCCTTATTGTGTTGGGTAGCAGAGGGCAAACGGTGAAAGATTCCAAAATGAGATAAATCCTTAGATCAGAAAGGAAATATCCCCCCCCCCCCCAGGGTTGGACTGGTCACGGCCAGCAGAGCTGCATGCACAGTTACCCACATGGATTTGTGTTCCCATGATTCACTGAGTGAGCGTTAAAGTCTCTTATTGTTGGATTTAGGGCAATGGCACATGGGGGGGGGGCAGAATTCTGCCAGTCATGTACTTTCCCACTCAGGAAAAGGTTAAATGTTGTCTCCATCTTGCCCTACTGTCTCCATCTTGTCCTACTGTCTCCATCTTGCCCTACTGTCTCCATCTTGCCCTACTGTCTCCATCTTGCCCTACTGTCTCCATCTTGCCCTACTGTCTCCATCTTGCCCTACTGTCTCCATCTTGCCCTACTGGTCTCCACTGCCCTACTGTCTCCATCTGCTGCCCTACTACGTCTCCAGCTTGTCCTACTGTCTCCATCTTGCCCCTACTGTCTCCATCTTGTCCTACTGTCTCATCTTGTCCTACTGTCTCCATCTTGCCCTACCTGTCTCCATCTTGCCCCTACTGTCCCATCTTGTCCTACTGTCTCCACCTTGCCCTACTGTCTCCATCTTGCCCTACTGTCTCCAGCTGTCTACTGTCTCCATCTTGCCCTACTGTCTCCATCTTGTCCTACTGTCTCATCTTGTCTACTGTCTCCCATCTTGCCCTACTGTCTCCATCTTGCCCTACTGTCTCCATCTTGCCCTACTGTCTCCATCTTGCCCTACTGTCCCCATCTTGTCCTACTGTCTCCACCTTGCCCTACTGTCTCCATCTTGCCCTACTGTTTCCAGCTTGTCCTACTGTCTCCATCTTGCCCTACTGTCTCCATCTTGTCCTACTGTCTCCATCTTGTCCTACTGTCTCCATCTTGTCGTACTGTCTCCATCTTGCCCTACTGTCGCCATCTTGTCTTAATTCCACCAATATGCCCTACTGTAGCCAACGTACCCTACTCTTCTGTGAACAATGTTGCTCTCTAGGACCGCAGTATGTGCAGGGCCGAGGTCAGTCCCCCTATGTGAACCTTTTAAAGACAGCTCTAAAGGCAGGAGAGATGCATGTGGGTACGAGACTGCTCCGCTGCTGGAGACTGTTGGTGACTCGTTACCCCTGTGACAGTTAGAAGCCAATTTGGGTTGCTAAGTGGCGGAAGGGAAATACAAATGTTCGTACTCATTCATCGCAGACTCTCGACGGGAGACTTTTTACTTTTAAAGACTCCCCGGCCCACAAGTAATTTTTTTCCCCACCAGTTAACAATGTGAGCGCAGATAAGAATGTCAGACAGCGCAGGATCAATGGCTGAGCAGCGACATCCAACTGCGAGAGGCGCGCGATCTCTATCTGCTCCTCGTAATGAAAAGAAGCCATTGCTAAATTGCAGCCATTATAATCTATTCGCTCATCAAGAATTTCCTCCCTCGGCCGCTGTGAGGGGAACAATTAGTCGGGAGATGAAGACGCTGGTGTGGGCCGAACGCCTGGGGCTCAATATCCTTTAGGAACAAACCTCCCCTTTCATCCTTTTATGAGCAAAGAACATTAATAGAGAGCAGTATATAATGTTTATTATCAGCCCTGGGATCATAGGCAGAGGGGTCTGAAGGGAAAATAATGCTAAAGAGAGAGAGAGATCTCTATGGAAGGGTCCGGGGGGGCGGGGGTAACATTCACTTCCGTTATTATGGGCAATATAGTTCCCTGTCAGAAGGTTTGGGGGTGCAGGAGTATAGGGGGGCCAGTGGGGTCCCTGACTGATGTACAATATCAATATATGTGTGAGATACAGATCATTATCCCCAAGGTTTGGGGGTGCAGGAGTATAGGGGGGCCAGTGGGGTCCCTGACTGATGTACAATATCATATATGTGTGGATACAGATCATTATCCCCAAGGTTTGGGGGTGCAGGAGTATAGGGGGGCCAGTGGGGTCCCTGACTGATGTACAATATCAATATATGTGTGAGATACAGATCATTATCCCCAAGGTTTGGGGGTGCAGGAGTATAGGGGGGCCAGTGGGGTCCCTGACTGATGTACAATATCAATATATGTGTGAGATACAGATCATTATCCCCAAGGTTTGGGGTGCAGGAGTATAGGGGGGCAAGTGGGTCCCTGGACTGATGTACAATATCAATATATGTGTGAGATACAGATCATTATCCCAAGGTTTGGGGTGCAGGAGTATAGGGGGGCAAGTGGGGTCCCTGACTGATACAGATCATTATCCCCAAGGTTTCAGGGTGCAGGAGTATAGGGGGGCCAGTGGGGTCCCTGACTTGATACAGATCAGTATCCCCAAGGTTTGGGGGTGCAGGCAGTATAGGGGGGCCAGTGGGGTCCCTGACTGATACAGATCAGTATCCCCAAGGTTTGGGGGTGCAGGAGTATAGGGGGCCAGTGGGGTCCCTGACTGATACAGATCATTATCCCCAAGGTTTGGGGGTGCAGGAGTTTAGGGGGGCCAGTGGGGTCCCTGACTGATGTACAATATATGTGTGAGATACAGATCATTATCCCCAAGGTTTGGGGGTGCAGGAGTATAGGGGGGCCAGTGGGGTCCCTGACTGATACAGATCATTATCCCCAAGGTTTGGGGGTGCAGGAGTATAGGGGGGCTCTCGGGTTCCCCACTCCCAGTCCGTTAGTGGCGGCGCTGGGACGCCGGTCCGTTTAACAGATGTTCCGCGAGACTCATTAGCCGCTCCGTCTCTCTCTGCTCATTGGCCGCAACAGAAGCAGCTTCGTTAAAATAAACGAGCGAGCGACAAGGAAACACGGAGGAGTTTCGAGCCCATTCATTGGCTGCCGGCAGATGCTGATAATTAGCTCTCCCCTGCTCATTTACAGATAGGCCCAAGGGGGAATTCAAAGGGCATCATGGGAAATCCCAATAACAAAGGAGATAGTGATCAGCGCCTTGCGTTAGGGTTGGGTTAGTGGAGTGAGGACCCCAATATAGGAACCGCTGAACTGCAGATATTCGGGTGCTGCTCCTCAATCACAAAGAGCCACTGACCCAAACAGGAACCAAGCTTTACTGGGAAACCATGAGAACTTTCTGATACCAACACAACAACAATCGGGTCATTCTGCGGTACCAACGGAATTGCGCTTAGTACAGGGGAATCCCTATGTGCCATAGTTTTATGGTATCTCTCTGTACAGGCTATGAGCAAACTTAGGGGGCTGTTCCTGCTGAATTGCGCTTAGTACAGGGGAATCCCTATGTGCCATAGTTTTATGGTATCTCTCTGTACAGGCTATGGGCAAACTTAGGGGGCTGTTCCTGCTGAATTGCGCTTAGTACAGGGGAATCCCTATGTGCCATAGTTTTATGGTATCTCTCTGTACAGGCTATGGGCAAACTTAGGGGGCTGTTCCTGCTGAATTGTGCTTAGTACAGGGGAATCCCTATGTGCCATAGTTTTATGGTATCTCTCTGTACAGGCTATGGGCAAACTTAGGGGGCTGTTCCTGCTGAATAGTACAGGGAATCCCTATGTGCCATAGGTTTATGGTATCTCTCTGTACAGGCTATGAGCAAACTTAGGGGGCTGTTCCTGCTGAATTGTGCTTAGTACAGGGGAATCCCTATGTGCCATAGTTTTATGGTATCTCTCTGTACAGGCTATGAGCAAACTTAGGGGGCTGTTCCTGCTGAATTGTGCTTAGTACAGGGGAATCCCTATGTGCCATAGTTTTATGGTCTCTCTGTACAGGCTATGGGCAAACTTAGGGGGCTGTTCCTGCTGAATTGTGCTTAGTACAGGGGAATCCCTATGTGCCATAGTTTTATGGTATCTCTCTGTACAGGCTATGGGCAAACTTAGGGGGCTGTTCCTGCTGAAAATGTTATCACCATTATTTTCTAATACAGAAACACATTCCTTTTAAAAACATGTAACCTTTGAGATACAGATGCACGAAAATCAAGGAGCCTCAGACCCTGATGGCAGAAGATGACTTAAATAGATGTGTAATCACACCATTTAACACTGTGCAGATGTCACAAACAACAAAAATAATATTTATATATAAAGTAAGTGAATAACGGAAATATCAGGAAGGGTTCAATGTCACACTCAATAGGATTCTAAATGCTCCGATCTCCAGATTTTTAAAAAAATACTATCCCAAGATTTGGGGTGCAGGAGTATAGGGGGGCAAGTGGGGTCCCTGACTGATGTACAATATATGTGTGAGATACAGATCATTATCCCCAAGGTTTGGGGGTGCAGGAGTATAGGGGGGCAAGTGGGGTCCCTGACTGATGTACAATATCAATATATGTGTGAGATACAGATCATTATCCCCAAGGTTTGGGGTGCAGGAGTATAGGGGGGCCAGTGGGGTCCCTGACTGATGTACAATATATGTGTGAGATACAGATCATTATCCCCAAGGTTTGGGGGTGCAGGAGTATAGGGGGGCCAGTGGGGTCCCTGACTGATGTACAATATCAATATATGTGTGAGATACAGATCATTATCCCCAAGGTTTGGGGGTGCAGGAGTATAGGGGGGCCAGTGGGGTCCCTGACTGATGTACAATATCAATATATGTGTGAGATACAGATCATTATCCCCAAGGTTTGGGGGTGCAGGAGTATAGGGGGGGCAGTGGGGTCCCTGACTGATGTACAATATCAATATATGTGTGAGATACAGATCATTATCCCCAAGGTTTTGGGGTGCAGGAGTATAGGGGGCCAGTGGGGTCCCTGACTGATGTACAATATCAATATATGTGTGAGATACAGATCATTATCCCCAAGGTTTGGGTGCAGGAGTATAGGGGGCCAGTGGGGTCCCTGACTATTTCTATTGGCCAATTAGCTCAGTATCTCGGCACAAAGGCGGCTGCCAGAGGAATTGCAGAGATTGATTCCTAAGACGGATTATCCGGCGCTTTGATGCAGAAGTTTCGCCTTCATGTATGGATTTAATTAATAAACCGGTTACATTTATCAGGAACGTGGGGGCCGGGGTGGGGGCCGGGGTGGGGCCACTAACTTTTTGGAGTCAAGGATTTTATTGGGGGGGGGGCAGCAGCGCTGATGGATTGAATTCAATGGATTCTGATTCATCTGGCAAATAGAAATAATAAGAGCAGATCCACCCATTGGCCAGTTGGGAGCCCAAGTCAGTTTGGGTCGTACCATATTGGCGACTGGGGGGAGGGTAGCGACATGGTTCTGAGCAATTCCCCCCCCCCACATTTCCCTTTATGAATAAAACGTCAAAAGAAAGAGAAACTGACTGTAATGATAGTAAATGTGACGGGTTCCAGAAGGGCAGCCTGCCGGGCAGATAAGTCAGACGTTCCGCTAAACGTTCCATTTCCTGCGGCACAAACAGGGGCCCGGGCTCTATCCGAGGGTTCCATACAGATTCCAGATAAGGGAAAAGTCCTATATTTATCTGGGCCTGTTGTTCCCTGAGATTGCGCAGGGTCTGTCAGGTTCTTATTCCAGGAATAGGCAAACGATATCCAGAATTATCCCCCCCCGCAGGACTGTTCACTGGGAGTTTTAGGGGTTAAACTGGCACACACAGTGTTGGGTGAAGGTGCCACATTGGACCCAGTTGGGATAAATGGCATCTCCCAATCTGATGGCAAGTCTGGGTTGGGCAGATGCCCGGGGAACCCAACCTGCCTGAATGCTTAATGCCCCCGGTAACGTTTGGGGGAGGAGGAATAATGGGCTGGGGCTGTTTCCATGGTTTGGGCCCCGGTGCCAGTGAAACCTTTAGGCTACAGGCGGGGTTGGACTGGGCCACTGAGCCCAGAGCTGATCCCTGCTGGGTGCTCCAGGGCCCAGCAGGTCCCCTTCTCCTAACGCGCCCAAGTATGTGCACTTGGGGGAGAGGGTTGGGTGGTTGAAGGGGGTCTCATGGGGGGGTGCAGGGTCCCTGCGGTGGCAGCCCCTGTGGGATGGAACCTCGACTGTGAGCCTGATCCCCAACATCACTGCCCAACCTCACTAATGCTCTTGTGGCTGAATGGGAGCAACTCCCAGCAACACTGTTCCAACATCTAGTGGGAACCTTCCCAGAAGGGCAGGGGCAGTTATAGCAGCAAGGGGAGGGGCAACCAAACTGACCCCCTGTGGGATGGAACCCCGACTGTGAGCCTGACCCCCAACATCACTGCCCAACCTCACTAATGCTCTTGTGGCTGAATGGGAGCAACTCCCAGCAACACTGTTCCAACATCTAGTGGGAACCTTCCCAGAAGGGCAGGGGCAGTTATAGCAGCAAGGGGAGGGGCAACCCAAACTGACCCCCTGTGGATGGAACCCCGACTGTGAGCCTGACCCCCAACATCACTGCCTAACCTCCACTAATGCCTCTTGTGGCTGAATGGGAGCAAACTCCCAGCAACACTGTTCCAACATCTAGTGGGACCTTCCAGAGGGCAGGGGCAGTTATAGCAGCAAGGGGAGGGGCAACCCAACTGCCCCCCTGTGGGATGGAACCCCCGACTGTGAGCCCTGACCACCAACATCACTGCCGCCAACCTCACTAATGCCCTTGTGGGCTGAATGGGAGCAACTCCCAGCAACACTGTTCCACATCTAGTGGGAACCTTCCCAGAAAGGGCAGGGGCAGTTATAGCAGCAAAGGGAGGGGCAACCCAACTGCCCCCTGTGGGATGGAACCCCGACTGTGAGCCTGAACCACCAACATCACTGCCCAACCTCACTAGATGCCCTTGTGGCTGATGGGGGCAACTCCCAGCAACACTGTTCCCACCATCTAGTGGGAACCTTCCCAGAAGGGCAGGGGCAGTTATAGCAGCAAGGGGAGGGGCAACTTCATATTAAAAGCCCTTGGGTTGGGAATGGGCTATTGGGCAGGTAGTATAAACGTCTTCAGCCTTTGTTGACCAGGTTCTGTAATGTGCCGGGGGTCCCCCCTATCCCCCCCACAGACTTGCGCCCCCCTTACAAACCCAATTACAGATCAGTCCGCCGCGCCCATCGATATATTTTCCCCCCAACAAACGACAGATAGAGAAATAAAAAGCCGAGCGCCCACTGCGAGCGGACGCCATAAATACCGGCCCATCTGGCAGGAATAATTAAGAAAGAGCAGAAATAAAAACATTCACATTAGGCGCAGCATTGCAAACGACCTTCACAGGCTTCTGTAATGAAAAATTCCAGTCCCAAAAATTGGAATCGGCTCTCTCCGCTGTCCGCTGTAAAATTAACAAAGCGTGGATAAATAATGGATACGCCGGGGTTTCTATTGGGCTGCGCACGGCGAATGGCTCTATCCAGCGGCGACCGCGACTCGCATGGCGTAACGTAATGTCCTCCCGCTTCCCAGGGCACGCCCACAGCATTCCCTTACTGCTGCACTTACGAAGGGCTAACGAGTTACAAAGAGGACGATAGGGGTGCTCCATAAAGGGTCACTTTACTGCTGCGGCTGCGAGTTGGAGTGATATCCCCCCCTCACCCCCAGCAGCCGATCAGCAGAACAATGGAAGGGAGCAAGATAGCAGCTCCCAGTAAGGTATCAGAATAGCACTCAATAGTAAGAATCCAAGTCCGGCTTGGGACTCCTCCAGTTACATGGGAGTAGGAGAAACAATAGGTTACTGAAAGCAGTTCTAATGTGTAGCGCTGGCCTGAAAGCTCAGATTAGGCACACTTCACCTGCTGCGCTGCAAGTAGGAGTGATATCCCGCCCCCCTCACCCCCCAGCAGCCGATGAGCAGAACAATGGGAAGGGAGCAAGATAGCAGCTCCAGTAGGTATAAGAATAGCACTCAATAGTAAGAAATCCAAGTCCGGCTTGGGACTCCTCCAGTTACATGGGAGTAGGAGAAACAATAGGTTAGCTGAAAGCAGTTCTAATGTGTAGCGCTGGCTGAAGCTCAGACTCAGGCACACTTTACTGCTGAGCTGCAAGTTGGAGTGATATCCCCCCCCTCACCCCCAGCAGCCGATCAGCAGAACAATGGGAAGGGAGCAAGATAGCAGCTCCCAGTAGGTATCAGAATAGCACTCAATAGTAAGAAATCCAAGTCCGGCTTGGGGACTCCTCCAGTTACATGGGAAGTAGGAGAAACAAATAGGTTAGCTGAAAGCAGTTCTAATGAGTAGCGCTGGCTGAAAGCTCAGACTCAGGCACAAGGCACTGAGAATGGCGCCTACACACCAATATTACAGCTACAAATACATTTGTTGGTACACAGAATAAAAGGTTAAATGGCAGAGGGAATTATTACATTTGGATTTTCTGTTCCAGTACAGAGGTTTCTATGGTCCGGACTCTCCCTGCCATTACAGACATAACTCAGAGCCCTACAATAAGACCCCATCAGCCTCTTCTAAAGAAGAGAAACCGTTTGCTCTTTATTCCGACTCTTTCTCCCCATTCCTTGCCGTTCGGCAGAGAGACTTTTCCATTCACGGCGGTGGTTCTGCCTCCCCGCGCCCCCCGGCCGGTATTAATCCCCCCTACAAATGGGGATGAGAGAGAGCGACTCCCCGGGAGATTGATATTCAAAGCGCTGCTTGTTAGGGAGTCAATCTCAATAAATACAGCAGAGCAGCCGAAGCCATTTCTTGCTAATTGAATGCTCTCATAAATACAGGATACATCTTAGCCTCGGCCTGATATATTATATAATATCACTCAGAGGTACTTTAACAAATGGAAAAGTAAACAAACAAACAGCAGCTCTGGGTACAAGCTAACCCTGCCGTGCCATGAGTGCCGGGGGGGGGCAGAAGCCTACGATTAACCCTAAATTCAGAACTATGATTTCTCTTTGGACTATCTGATCCCCCCCATTGTAAGCAGCAGTCCTGCCCTGCTTTAATGGCTGACATTCTAGCTATCTGTATAACAGAGCATTCTGTCACAGTGGCACAGATCCTATCTGATCCCCCCATTGTAAGCAGCAGTCCTGCCCTGCTTTATGGCTGAGATTCTAGCTATCTGTATAACAGAGCATTCTGTCACAGTGGCACAGATCCTATCTGATCCCCCCCATTGTAAGCAGCAGTCCTGCCCTGCTTTATGGCTGAGATTCTAGCTATCTGTATAACAGAGCATTCTGTCACAGTGGCACAGATCCTATCTGATCCCCCCCCATTGTAAGCAGCAGTCCTGCCCTGCTTTATGGCTGAGATTCTAGCTATCTGTATAACAGAGCATTCTGTCACAGTGGCACAGATCCTATCTGATCCTCCCATTGTAAGCAGCAGTCCTGCCCTGCTTATGGCTGAGATTCTAGCTATCTGTATAACAGAGCATTCTGTCACAGTGGCACAGATCCTATCTGATCCTCCCATTGTAAGCAGCAGTCCTGCCCTGCTTTATGGCTGAGATTCTAGCTATCTGTATAACAGAGCATTCTGTCACAGTGGCACAGATCCTATCTGATCCCCCCATTGTAAGCAGCAGTCCTGCCCTGCTTTATGGCTGAGATTCTAGCTATCTGTATAACAGAGCATTCTGTCACAGTGGCACAGATCCTATCTGATCCCCATTGTAAGCAGCAGTCCTGCCCTGCTTTATGGCTGAGATTTCTAGCTATCTGTATAACAGAGCATTCTGTCACAGTGGCACAGATCCTATCTGATCCCCCCATTGTAAGCAGCAGTCCTGCCCTGCTTTATGGCTGAGATTCTAGCTATCTGTATAACAGAGCATTCTGTCACAGTGGCACAGATCCTATCTGATCCCCCCATTGTAAGCAGCAGTCCTGCCCTGCTTTATGGCTGAGATTCTAGCTATCTGTATAACAGAGCATTCTGTCACAGTGGCACAGATCCTATCTGATCCCCCCATTGTAAGCAGCAGTCCTGCCCTGCTTTATGGCTGAGATTCTAGCTATCTGTATAACAGAGCATTCTGTCAGTGGCACAGATCCTATCTCCCCCCATTGTAAGCAGCAGTAGATTCTAGCTATCTGATAACAGAGCATTCTGTCACAGTGACACAGATCCTATCTGATCCCCCCCATTGTAAGCAGCAGTCCTGCCCTGCTTTATGGCTGACATTCTAGCTATCTGTATTATAAATATTTGTGCATCTAAGACTCTTTTCCTGATATAAAACTCCTGTTTCTGATCCTCCTCTCATTATAAACCCCACAGAGACAGAATAAAGATGGTGCTGTAGAGAGAAGCACATTTACTCGAGGTGCAATTAAGAATGACTGATTAGGAAGAAACAATTGGTCACCGCCCTCTACTATAACCTTTTCCCCGTCTCGCGATCGTATTCGCCTGTTTACTTAACAACTCAATCTCATGGGTAATTGAACAATAGGCGCAGACGTGTACAAATGTCCGACCCAATCTGTTCCACCTTATTAGGCCCCTCTGTGTTGTTGCTCCGGTTGGGTTCCGGCTCGGCGCTAAGCTCATCTGTTTCCCAGTTGCGTCACGTGGAAGAGAAATTTAATGGGGCGCTGTCAGCATTTATTACCCTGTTATTTCGACTCCACTCAATAGATGCCCAAGTGATTAAAAAAAAAAGTCAATTTTTGCTCAGTTTCTGCAATAGAAAGCGTTGAATTAATAGTGTTTCAATGGGTTCCCTTTACCCTATGGACACAGCACAGTCTAACAAGCTGCAAAAACTCCCTATCTGTCTCTTACTGGCCTGGGGCACTAAGGGAAATGCCCCCCAATGCCTTCTGTTGCCTGGGGGGGGCACTAAGGGAAATGCCCCCAGATACCTTCTGTTGCCTGGGGGGGGCACTAAGGGAAATGCCCCCAGATACCTTCTGTTGCCTGGGGCAGGGCACTCAGGGAAACACCCTCCAATAGGTTCTGTTGCCTGGGGCGGGGCCCTCCAATACCTTCTGTTGCCTGGGGGGGTGGCACTAAGGGAAACGCCCTCCAATAGCTTTTGTTGCCTGGGGGGGGCACTAAGGGAAACGCCCCCCAATAGCTTCTGTTGCCTAGGGTGGGGCCCTCCAATACCTTCTGTTGCCTGGGGGGGGGGCACTAAGGGAAACGCCCTCCAATACCTTCTGTTGCCTGGGGGGGCCCTCCAATACCTTCTGTTGCCTGGGGGGGGGCACTAAGGGAAACGCCCTCCAATAGCTTTTGTTGCCTGGGGGGGGCACTAAGGGAAACGCCCTCCAATACCTTCTGTTGCCCGGCGCGGGGCACTAAGGGAAATGCCCTCCAATACCTTCTGTTGCCTGGGGTGGGGCACTAAGGGAAATGCCCTCCAATACCTTCTGTTGCCTGGGGCGGGGCACTAAGGGAAATGCCCTCCAATACCTTCTGTTGCCTGGGGTGGGGCACTAAGGGAAATGCCCTCCAATACCTTCTGTTGCCCGGGGTGGGGCACTAAGGGAAATGCCCTCCAATACCTTCTGTTGCCTGGGGCGGGGCACTAAGGGAAATGCCCTCCAATACCTTCTGTTGCCCGGAGCGGGGCACTAAGGGAAACGCCCTCCAATACCTTCTGTTGCCTGGGTGGGGCACTAAGGGAAATGCCCTCCAATACCTTCTGTTGCCCGGAGCGGGGCACTAAGGGAAACGCCCTCCAATACCTTCTGTTGCCCGGAGCGGGGCACTAAGGGAAACGCCCTCCAATACCTTCTGTTGCCCGGGGGGGGCACTAAGGGAAATGCCCTCCAATACCTTCTGTTGCCTGGGGGGGGGCACTAAGGGAAACGCCCTCCAATACCTTCTGTTGCCCGGGCGGGGCACTAAGGGAAACGCCCTCCAATACCTTCTGTTGCCTGGGGCGGGGCACTAAGGGAAATGCCCTCCAATACCTTCTGTTGCCCGGAGCGGGGCACTAAGGGAAACGCCCTCCAATACCTTCTGTTGCCCGGAGCGGGGCACTAAGGGAAACGCCCTCCAATACCTTCTGTTGCCCGGGGCGGGGCACTAAGGGAAATGCCCTCCAATACCTTCTGTTGCCTGGGGGGGGGCACTAAGGGAAACGCCCTCCAATACCTTCTGTTGCCGGGGCGGGCACTAAGGGAAACGCCCTCCAATACCTTCTGTTGCCCGGGGCGGGGCACTAAGGGAAACGCCCTCCAATACCTTCTGTTGCCCGGGGCGGGCACTAAGGAAATGCCCTCCAATACCTTCTGTTGCCGGGGGGGCACTAAGGGAAATGCCCTCCAATACCTTCTGGCACTAAGGGAAATGCCCTCCAATACCTCTGTTGCCGGGTGGGGCACTAAGGGAAATGCCCTCCAATACCTTCTGTGCCCGGGTGGGGCACTAAGGGAAATGCCCTCCAATACCTTTGTTGCCTGGGGCGGGGCACTAAGGGAAACGCCCTCCAATACCTTCTGTTGCCCGGGCGGGGCACTAAGGGAAACGCCCTCCAATACCTTCTGTTGACCGGGGCGGGGCACTAAGGGAAATGCCCCCAGATATCTTCTGTTGCCTATGGGGGGGGCACTAAGGGAAATGCCCTCCAATACCTTCTGTTGCCTGGGGGGGCACTAAGGGAAATGGCCTCCAATACCTTCTGTTGCCTGGGGTGGGGCACTAAGGGAAATGCCCTCCAATAGCTTCTGTTGCCTGGGGCGGGGCACTAAGGGAAATGCCCTCCAATAGCTTCTGTTGCCTGGGGCGGGGCACTAAGGAAATGCCCTTGCCAAATGCCCGATACCTTCTGTTGCCTGGGGCGGGCCATAAGGGAAACGGCATCCAATACCTTCTGTTGCTTGGCGGGGCACAATTTGCAATTGGTCTTCATTTTTTATCATTTGCTTTTATTATTTGGTTTTTGAATTAATTAGGTTTTTGTTCAACAGCTCTCCAGTAAGAATTTCAGCAGTAGTCTGGTTGCTAAGGTCCAGTTTAACCTAGCAACCAGGCAGTGGTTTGAAAGAGAAACAGGGATATGAATAGTGGAGGGCCTGAATAGAAAGATTAGAAATAAAAAGCAACAGCAATGAAACTATAGCCTCACAGAGCAATAGGGTTTGGCTGCCGGGTCAGTGACCCCCATTTGAAAGCTGGAAAGAGTCAGAAGAGGAAGTCAAATAATTTAAAAAACTATAAAAAAAATGGAGAGCAATTGAAAAGTTGCTAAGAACAAACCATTCTATTTTGATATCTGCCTGGAAATCGGGCAGGCCCCAGTCCTAAAGTAGAAGGAAAGCGGAAATTACTGGGGGTGTTAAATTGGTACCCCCGTCCCGTTATTTATAATTTGCTAATACGCCGGTGCCCCTGAAAAATGCACCAGCCTGGGGGATTTCAATAGGAGCACTGGGGGGATGGGGGGTTACCAGTGATTTACCAATCCTTCTCCTTTACCCTTTCCAACTGATCCCCCCGAAACTTAAATGGGGATATCAATGAGTCACTTCAATGTAATGGTCCTTGGACTCATTTGTGAGACTTGATTAGGGTTCTGGACCCCAAAAGAGAAGACTGAATTAGGCCCAATCCACTGTATCCCCATGGGTTCATGTGTTGGCATAAGGGTTCATTTACTGATCCTACCAGTGCCTAATGTGGGCACAGATGCACTCTGTAGGGCATATCCTCTTGGCACGGGGGCAAACCCCCACCCAAGCCCCCCTATACCTGTCAGCCCCACTACTTCTAATAGACCTACACCATTCTCTCACCATTTATGAACACCTGAAGCCCCTTTGTGCCCGTGGAAGTACAAGAAGCGACAAATATCAGCGAGACTGGGTCTCCCCTGCCCATTACTAACTGCCCAATAAGCAGATCCTGGCACAATAAATGCCCCTTTGTGCGCTAAATGGCATCAGTTCTGGGGGGGCAGAATGGCGCCGCGTTACCCTTGAACTCCTACAATGAGCTTCTTTGGGGGCCGAGTCTCCAGTGCGTTAAGGATTTCACGCGTTGCCAAAACAAGGATTCGGCTCTGATAGGGGTCAGGCAGCTCCGCCGGCAGAAAATGAGTGTCAGCAGCGTGGGGGTCAGACTTGTCACACTAATTTCATTTCAAAATATTTTGCATGTGAACGATGAGAGGGTTTCAATCTCCTACAGGGCAGGGAAGTCATTCTCTCCCCCCCTTGGCTTTGCAAGGAAAGCTATTCTATAATAAACACCTCCTTATATCTGCCCAGTATTAATTATATCAACCCCTATGTACAGAGCAGCGCATTATATTGGTGCTACATAAACATTGTCCCTATAGCCGGAGTGAGAATCCGGACATAAAATAAACACCAAACATCACGACAGCGTGGGGAACGGGTCTGAAAACAGATTTGGCCAACAAGCTGGGAACTGTGATTAATTACAGTATTTTCCTCTTTGTATCCCGAAAGATCATCTTCCTAGCGGCTCCATCTTGCCCTACTGTCCCCTCCTGCCCTACGTCCATCTGTCCTACTGTCTCCACTTGCCCTACGTCTCCATCTTGCCCTACTGTCTCAGCCTTGTCCTACTGTCTCCATCTTGCCCTACGTTCTCCATCTTGTGCCTAGACTGCTCCATCTTGTCCACTGTCTCCATCTTGCCCTACTGTCTCCCCTACTGCTCTTGCCGCTCCACTTGGCCTCCATCGACTCTTCGCCTACTGTCTCCATGTCTGCCCTACTGTCCCCACTGTCTCTGTCGCTACTGTCTCCCACCTTGCCCTACTGTCTCCATCTTGCCCTCTGTTTCCAGCTTGTCCTACTGTCTCCATCTTGCCCATACTGTCTCCATCTTGTCCTACTGTCTCCATCTTGTCCCTACGTCCCATCTTGTCGACTGTCTCCATCTTGCCCTACTGTCGCCAATCATTGTCTAATCCACCAATATGCTACTGTAGCCACAGTACTCCTACTCTTCTGGAACAATGTTGCTCTCAGGACCGCAGTATGTGCAGGGCCGAGGTCAGTCCCCCTATGTGAACCTTTTAAAGACAGCTCTAAAGGCAGGAGAGATGCATGTGGGTACGAGACTGCTTCCGGCTGCTGGAGACTGTTGGTGACTCGTTACCCCTGTGACAGTTAGAAGCCAATTTGGGTTGCTAAGTGGCGGAAGGGAAATACAAATGTTCGTTACTCATTCATCGCAGACTCTCGAGGGGAGACTTTTTACTTTTAAAAGACTCCCCGCCCACAAGTAATTTTTTTCCCCACCAGTTAACAATGTTGAGCGCAGATAAGAAATGTCAGACAGCGCAGGATCAATGGCTGAGCAGCGACATCCAACTGCGAGAGGCGCGCTCTCTATCTGCTCCTCGTAATGAAGAAGCCATTGCTAAATTGCAGCCATTATAATCTATTCGCTCATCAAGAATTTCCTCCCTCGGCGCCGCTGTGAGGGGAACAATTAGTCGGGAGATGAAGACGCTGGTGTGGCCGAACGCCTGGGGCTCAATATCCTTTAGGAACAAACCTCCCTTTTCATCCTTTATGAGCAAAAACATTAATAGAGAGAGTATATAATGTTTTTATCAGCCCTGGGATCATAGGCAGAGGGGTCTGAAGGGAAAATAATGCTAAAGAGAGAGAGAGATCTCTATGGAAGGGTCCGGGGGGCGGGGGTAACATTCACTTCCGTTATTATGGCATATAGTTCCCTGTCAGAAGGTTTGGGGGTGCAGGAGTATAGGGGGGCCAGTGGGGTCCTGGACTGATGTACAATATCAATATATGTGTGAGATACAGATCATTATCCCCAAGGTTTGGGGGTGCAGGAGAAGGGGGGGCCAGTGGGGTCCCTGACTGATGTACAATATCAATATATGTGTGAATACAGATCATCATCCCCAAGGTTTGGGGGTGCAGGAGTATAGGGGGGCCATGGGTCCCTGACTGATGTACAATATCAATATATGTGTGAGATACAGATCATTATCCCCAAGGTTTGGGGGTGCAGGAGTATAGGGGGCCAGTGGGGTCCCTGACTGATGTACAATATCAATATATGTGTGAGATACAGATCATTATCCCCAAGGTTGGGGTGCAGGAGTATTAGGGGGGCAAGTGGGTCCCCTGACTGATGTACAATATCAATATATGTGTGAGATACAGATCATTATCCCCAAGGTTTGGGGGTGCAGGAGTATAGGGGGCAAGTGGGTCCCTGACTGATACAGATCATTACAACAAGGTTTTCAGGGTGCCAGGAGTATAGGGGGGCCAGTGGGTCCCTGACTGATACAGATCAGTATCCCCAAGGTTTGGGGGTGCAGGAGTATAGGGGGCCAGTGGGGTCCCTGACTGAAACAGATCAGTATCCCAAGGTTGGGGTGCAGGAGTATAGGGGGCCAGTGGGGTCCCTGACTGATACAGATCATTATCCCCTAAGGTTTGGGGGTGCAGGAGTTTAGGGGGGCCAGTGGGTCCCTGACTGATGTACAATATATGTGTGAGATACAGATCATTATCCCAAGGTTTGGGGTGCAGGAGTATAGGGGGCCAGTGGGGTCCCTGACTGATACAGATCATTATCCCAAGTTTGGGGGTGCAGGAGTATAGGGGGGCTCTCGGGTTCCCCACTCCCAGTCCGTTAGTGGCGGCGCTGGGACGCCGGTCCGTTTAACAGATGTTCCGCGAGACTCATTAGCCGCTCCGTCTCTCTCTGCTCATTGGCCGCAACAGAACAGCTTCGTTAAAATAAACGAGCGAGCGACAAGGAAACACGGAGGAGTTTCGAGCCCATTCATTGGCTGCCGGCAGATGCTGATAATTAGCTCTCCCTGCTCATTTACAGATAGGCCAAGGGGAATTCAAAGGGCATCAGGGGAAATCCCAATAACAAAGGAGATAGTGATCAGCGCCTTGCGTTAGGGTGGGTTAGTGGAGTGAGGACCCCAATATAGGAACCGCTGAACTGCAGATATTCGGGTGCTGCTCCTCAATCACAAAGAGCCACTGACCCAAACAGGAACCAAGCTTATCTGGGAAACCATGAGAACTTTCTGATACCAACACAACAACAATCGGTCATTCTGGGTACGAAACGAATTGCGCTTAGTACAGGGGAATCCCTATGTGCCATAGTTTTATGGTATCTCTCTGTACAGGCTATGAGCAAACTTAGGGGGCTGTTTCCTGCTGAATTGCGCTTAGTACAGGGGAATCCCTATGTGCCATAGTTTTATGGTACTCTCTGTACAGGCTATGGGCAAACTTAGGGGGCTGTTCCTGCTGAATTGCGCTTAGTACAGGGAATCCCTATGTGCCATAGTTTTATGGTATCTCTCTGTACAGGCTATGGGCAAACTTAGGGGGCTGTTCCTGCTGAATTGTGCTTAGTACAGGGGAATCCCTATGTGCCATAGTTTTATGGTATCTCTCTGTACAGGCTATGGCAAACTTAGGGGCTGTTCCTGCTGAATAGTACAGGGGAATCCCTATGTGCCATAGGTTTATGGTATCTCTCTGTACAGGCTATGAGCAAACTTAGGGGGCTGTTCCTGCTGAATTGTGCTTAGTACAGGGGAATCCCTATGTGCCATAGTTTTATGGTATCTCTCTGTACAGGCTATGAGCAAACTTAGGGGGCTGTTCCTGCTGAATTGTGCTTAGTACAGGGGAATCCCTATGTGCCATAGTTTTATGGTACTCTCTGTACAGGCTATGGGCAAACTTAGGGGGCTGTTCCTGCTGAATTGTGCTTAGTACAGGGGAATCCCTATGTGCCATAGTTTTATGGTATCTCTCTGTACAGGCTATGGGCAAACTTAGGGGGCTGTTCCTGGCTGAAAATGTTATCACCATTATTTTCTAATACAGAAACACATTCCTTTTAAAAACATGTAACCTTGAGATACAGATGCACGAAAATCAAGGAGCCTCAGACTCCTGATGGCAGAAGATGACTTAAATAGATGTGTAATCACACCATTTAACACTGTGCAGATGTCACAAAACAACAAAAATAATATTTATATATAAAGTAAGTGAATAACGGAAATATCAGGAAGGGTTCAATGTCACACTCAATAGGATTCTAAATGCTCCGATCTCCAGATTTTTTTAAAAAAATACTATCCCAAGATTTGGGGTGCAGGAGTATAGGGGGGCAAGTGGGGTCCCTGACTGATGTACAATATATGTGTGAGATACAGATCATTATCCCCCAAGGTTTGGGGGTGCAGGAGTATAGGGGGCAAGTGGGGTCCCTGACTGATGTACAATATCAATATATGTGTGAGATACAGATCATTATCCCCAAGGTTTGGGGGTGCAGGAGTATAGGGGGGCCAGTGGGGTCCCTGACTGATGTTACAATATATGTGTGAGATACAGATCATTATCCCCAAGGTTTGGGGGTGCAGGGAGTATAGGGGGGCCAGTGGGGTCCCTGACTGATGTACAATATCAATATATGTGTGAGATACAGATCATTATCCCAAGGTTTGGGGGGTGCAGGAGTATAGGGGGGCCAGTGGGGTCCCTGAACTGATGTACAATACAATATATGTGTGAGATACAGATCATTATCCCCAAGGTTTGGGGGTGCAGGAGTATAGGGGGGGGCAAGTGGGGGTCCCTGACTGATGTACAATATCAATATATGTGTGAGATACAGATCATTATCCCCAAGGTTTGGGGGTGCAGGAGTATAGGGGGGGCCAGTGGGGTCCCTGACTGATGTACAATATCAATATATGTGTGAGATACAGATCATTATCCCCAAGGTTTGGGGGTGCAGGAGTATAGGGGGGCCAGTGGGGTCCCTGACTATTTCTATTGGCCAATTAGCTCAGTATCTCGGCACAAAGGCGGCTGCCAGAGGAATTGCAGAGATTGATTCCTAAGACGGATTATCCGGCGCTTTGATGCAGAAGTTTCGCCTTCATGTATGGATTTAATTAATAAACCGGTTACATTTATCAGGAACCGTGGGGGCCGGGGTGGGGCCGGGGTGGGCCACTAACTTTTTTGGAGTCAAGGATTTTATTGGGGGGGGGGGGCAGCAGCGCTGATGGATTGAATTCAATGGATTCTGATTCATCTGGCAAATAGAAATAATAAGAAGCAGATCCACCCATTGGCCAGTTGGGAGCCCAAGTCAGTTTGGGTCGTACCATATGGCGACTGGGGGAGGGTAGCGACATGGTTCTGAGCAATTCCCCCCCCCCCCCCACATTTCCCTTTATGAATAAAACGTCAAAAGAAAGAGAAACTGACTGTAATGATAGTAAATGTGACGGGTTCCAGAAGGGCAGCCTGCCGGGCAGATAAGTCAGACGTTCCGCTAAACGTTCCATTTCCTGCGGCACAAACAGGGGCCCGGGCTCTATCCGAGGGTTCCATACAGATTCCAGATAAGGGAAAAGTCCTATATTTATCTGGGCCTGTTGTTCCCTGAGATTGCGCAGGGTCTGTCAGGTTCTTATTCCAGGAATAGGGCAAACGATATCCAGAATTATCCCCCCCCCCCCGCAGGACTGTTCACTGGGAGTTTTAGGGGTTAAACTGGCACACACAGTGTTGGGTGAGGTGCCACATTGGACCCAGTTGGGATAAATGGCATCTCCCAATCTGATGGCAAGTCTGGGTTGGGCAGATGCCCGGGGAACCCAACCTGCCTGAATGCTTAATGCCCCCGGTAACGTTTGGGGGAGGAGGAATAATGGGCTGGGGCTGTTTCCATGGTTTGGGCCCCGGTGCCAGTGAAACCTTTAGGCTACAGGCGGGGTTGGACTGGGCCACTGGAGCCCAGAGCTGATCCCTGCTGGGTGCTCCAGGGCCCCAGCAGGTCCCCTTCTCTAACGCGCCCAAGTATGTGCACTTGGGGGAGAGGTTGGGTGGTTGAAGGGGTCTCATGGGGGGGTGCAGGGTCCCTGCGGTGGCAGCCCCTGTGGGATGGAACCTCGACTGTGAGCCTGATCCCCAACATCACTGCCCAACCTCACTAAATGCTCTTGTGGCTGAAATGGGAGCAACTCCCAGCAACACTGTTCCAACATCTAGTGGGAACCTTCCCAGAAGGGCAGGGGCAGTTATAGCAGCAAGGGGAGGGGCAACCAAACTGACCCCCTGTGGGGATGGAACCCCGACTGTGGAGCCTGACGCCCCAACATCACTGCCCAACCTCACTAATGCTCTTGTGGCTGAATGGGAGCAACTCCCAGCAACACTGTTCCAACATCTAGTGGGAACCTTCCCAGAAGGGCAGGGGCAGTTATAGCAGCAAGGGGAGGGGCAAACCCAACTGACCCCCTGTGGGATGGAACCCCGACTGTGAGCCTGGACCCCCAACATCACTGCCTAAACCTCACTAATGCTCTTGTGGCTGAATGGGAGCAACTCCCAGCAACACTGTTCCAACATCTAGTGGGAACCTTCCCAGAAGGGCAGGGGCAGTTATAGCAGCAAGGGGAGGGGCAACCCAACTGCCCCCCCTGTGGGATGGAACCCCGACTGTGAGCCTGACCACCAACATCACTGCCCAACCTCACTAATGCCCTTGTGGCTGAATGGGAGCAACTCCCAGCAACACTGTTCCACCATCTAGTGGGAACCTTCCCAGAAGGGCAGGGGCAGTTATAGCAGCAAAGGGAGGGGCAACCCAACTGCCCCCCTGTGGGATGGAACCCCGACTGTGAGCCTGACCACCAACATCACTGCCCAACCTCACTAATGCCCTTGTGGCTGAATGGGGGCAACTCCCAGCAACACTGTTCCACCATCTAGTGGGAACCTTCCCAGAAGGGCAGGGGCAGTTATAGCAGCAAGGGGAGGGGCAACTTCATATTAAAGCCCTTGGGTTGGGAATGGGCTATTGGGCAGGTAGTATAAACGTCTTCAGCCTTTGTTGACCAGGTTCTGTAATGTGCCGGGGGTCCCCCCTATCCCCCCCACAGACTTGCGCCCCCCCTTACAAACCCAATTACAGATCAGTCGCCGCGCCCATCGATATATTTTCCCCCAACAAACGACAGATAGAGAAATAAAAAGCCGAGCGCCAACTGCGAGCGGCGCCATAAATACCGGCCCATCTGGCAGGAATAATTAAGAAAGAGCAGAAATAAAACATTAATTAGCGCAGCATTGCAAACGACCTTCACAGGCTTCTGTATGAAAATTCAGTCCAAAAATTGTAATCGCTTCTTCCGTGTCGCTGTTAAAATTAACAAAGCGTGAATAAATAATGGAACCGGGGTTTCTAATTGGCTGCGAACGGCGAATGGCTCTATCCAGCGGCGACGCGACTCGCATGCGTAACGTAATGTCATCCCGCTTCCCAGGGCACGCCCACAGCATTCCTTACTGCTGCACTTAACGAAGGGCTTAACGAGTTACAAGAGGAGATAGGGTGCTCCATAAAGGGTCACTTTACTGCTGCGCTGCGAGTTGGAGTGATATCCCCCCCAGCAGCCGATCAGCAAGATAGCAGCTCCCAGTAGGTATCAGAATAGCACTCAATAGTAAGAAATCCAAGTCCGGCTTGGGACTCCTCCAGTTACATGGGAGTAGGAGAAACAATAGGTTAGCTGAAAGCAGTTCTAATGTGTAGCGCTGGCTGAAAGCTCAGACTTAGGCACACTTTACTGCTGCGCTGCAAGTAGGAGTGATATCCCCCCCCCCTCACCCCCAGCAGCCGATGAGCAGAACAATGGGAAGGGAGCAAGATAGCAGCTCCCAGTAGGTATAAGAATAGCACTCAATAGTAAGAAATCCAAGTCCGGCTTGGGACTCCTCCAGTTACATGGGAGTAGGAGAAACAATAGGTTAGCTGAAAGCAGTTCTAATGTGTAGCGCTGGCTGAAAGCTCAGACTCAGGCACACTTTACTGCTGAGCTGCAAGTTGGAGTGATATCCCCCCCCTCACCCCCAGCAGCCGATCAGCAGAACAATGGGAAGGGAGCAAGATAGCAGCTCCCAGTAGGTATCAGAATAGCACTCAATAGTAAGAAATCCAAGTCCGGCTTGGGACTCCTCCAGTTACATGGGAGTAGGAGAAACAATAGGTTAGCTGAAAGCAGTTCTAATGAGTAGCGCTGGCTGAAAGCTCAGACTCAGGCACAAGGCACTGAGATGGCGCCTACACACCAATATTACAGCTACAAATACATTTGTTGGTACAAGAATAAAAGGTTAAATGGCAGAGGGAATTATTACATTTGGATTTTCTGTTCCAGTACAGAGGTTTCTATGGTTCCGGACTCTCCCTGCCATTACAGACATAACTCAGAGCCCTACAATAAGACCCCATCAGCCTCTTCTAAAGAAGAGAAACCGTTTGCTCTTTATTCCGACTCTTTCTCCCATTCTTGCCGTTCGGCAGAGAGACTTTTCCATTTCACGCGGTGGTTCTGCCCTCCCCGCGCCCCCCGGCCGGTATTTAATCCCCCTACAAATGGGGATGAGAGAGAGCGACTCCCCGGGAGATTGATATTCAAAGCGCTGCTTGTTAGGGAGTCATCTCAATAAATACAGCAGAGCAGCCGAAGCCATTTCTTGCTAATTGAATGCTCTCATAAATACAGGATACATCTTAGCCTCGGCCTGATATATTATATAATATCACTCAGAGGTACTTTACAAATGGAAAAGTAACAAACAAACAGCAGCTCTGGGTACAAGCTAACCCTGCCGTGCCATGAGTGCCGGGGGGGGCAGAAGCCTACGATTAACCCTAAAATTCAGAACTATGATTTCTCTTTGGACTATCTGATCCCCCCCCATTGTAAGCAGCAGTCCTGCCCTGCTTTATGGCTGACATTCTAGCTATCTGTATAACAGAGCATTCTGTCACAGTGGCACAGATCCTATCTGATCCCCCCATTGTAAGCAGCAGTCCTGCCCTGCTTTATGGCTGAGATTCTAGCTATCTGTATAACAGAGCATTCTGTCACAGTGGCACAGATCCTATCTGATCCCCCCCATTGTAAGCAGCAGTCCTGCCCTGCTTTATGGCTGAGATTCTAGCTATCTGTATAACAGAGCATTCTGTCACAGTGGCACAGATCCTATCTGATCCCCCCCCATTGTAAGCAGCAGTCCTGCCCTGCTTTATGGCTGAGATTCTAGCTATCTGTATAACAGAGCATTCTGTCACAGTGGCACAGATCCTATCTGATCCTCCCATTGTAAGCAGCAGTCCTGCCCTGCTTTATGGCTGAGATTCTAGCTATCTGTATAACAGAGCATTCTGTCACAGTGGCACAGATCCTATCTGATCCTCCCATTGTAAGCAGCAGTCCTGCCCTGCTTTATGGCTGAGATTCTAGCTATCTGTATAACAGAGCATTCTGTCACAGTGGCACAGATCCTATCTGATCCCCCCATTGTAAGCAGCAGTCCTGCCCTGCTTTATGGCTGAGATTCTAGCTATCTGTATAACAGAGCATTCTGTCACAGTGGCACAGATCCTATCTGATCCCCCCATTGTAAGCAGCAGTCCTGCCCTGCTTTATGGCTGAGATTCTAGCTATCTGTATAACAGAGCATTCTGTCACAGTGGCACAGATCCTATCTGATCCCCCCATTGTAAGCAGCAGTCCTGCCCTGCTTTATGGCTGAGATTCTAGCTATCTGTATAACAGAGCATTCTGTCACAGTGGCACAGATCCTATCTGATCCCCCCCATTGTAAGCAGCAGTCCTGCCCTGCTTTATGGCTGAGATTCTAGCTATCTGTATAACAGAGCATTCTGTCACAGTGGCACAGATCCTATCTGATCCCCCCATTGTAAGCAGCAGTCCTGCCCTGCTTTATGGCTGAGATTCTAGCTATCTGTATAACAGAGCATTCTGTCACAGTGGCACAGATCCTATCTGATCCCCCCATTGTAAGCAGCAGTCCTGCCCTGCTTTATGGCTGAGATTCTAGCTATCTGTATAACAGAGCATTCTGTCACAGTGGTACAGATCCTATCTGATCCCCCCCATTGTAAGCAGCAGTCCTGCCCTGCTTTATGGCTGACATTCTAGCTATCTGTATTATAAATATTTGTGCATCTAAGACTCTTTTCCTGATATAAAACTCCTGTTTCTGATCCTCCTCTCATTATAAACCCCACAGAGACAGAATAAAGATGGTGCTGTAGAGAGAAGCACATTTACTCGAGGTGCAATTAAGAATGACTGATTAGGAAGAAACAATTGGTCACCGCCCTCTACTATAACCTTTTCCCCGTCTCGCGATCGTATTCGCCTGTTTACTTAACAACTCAATCTCATGGGTAATTGAACAATAGGCGCAGACGTGTACAAATGTCCGACCCAATCTGTTCCACCTTATTAGGCCCCTCTGTGTTGTTGCTCCGGTTGGGTTCCGGCTCGGCGCTAAGCTCATCTGTTTCCCAGTTGCGTCACGTGGAAGAGAAATTTAATGGGGCGCTGTCAGCATTTATTACCCTGTTATTTCGACTCCACTCAATAGATGCCCAAGTGATTAAAAAAAAAGTCCAATTTTTGCTCAGTTCTGCAATAGAAAGCGTTGAATTAATAGTGTTTCAATGGGTTCCCTTTACCCTATGGACACAGCACAGTCTAACAAGCTGCAAAAACTCCCTATCTGTCTCTTACTGGCCTGGGGCACTAAGGGAAATGCCCCCCAATGCCTTCTGTTGCCTGGGGGGGGGGCACTAAGGGAAATGCCCCAGATACCTTCTGTTGCCTGGGGGGCACTAAGGGAAATGCCCCCAGATACCTTCTGTTGCCTGGGGCAGGGCACTCAGGGAAACACCCTCCAATAGGTTCTGTTGCCTGGGGGCGGGGCCCTCCAATACCTTCTGTTGCCTGGGGGGGTGGCACTAAGGGAAACGCCCTCCAATAGCTTTTGTTGCCTGGGGGGGGGCACTAAGGGAAACGCCCCCAATAGCTTCTGTTGCCTAGGGTGGGGCCTCCAATACCTTCTGTTTGCCTGGGGGGGGGGCACTAAGGGAAACGCCCTCCAATACCTTCTGTTGCCTGGGGTGGGGCCCTCCAATACCTTCTGTTGCCTGGGGGGGGGCACTAAGGGAAACGCCCTCCAATAGCTTTTGTTGCCTGGGGGGGGGGCACTAAGGGAAACGCCCTCCAATACCTTCTGTTGCCCGGCGCGGGGCACTAAGGGAAATGCCCTCCAATACCTTCTGTTGCCTGGGGTGGGGCACTAAGGGAAATGCCCTCCAATACCTTCTGTTGCTGGGGCGGGGCACTAAGGGAAATGCCCTCCAATACCTTCTGTTGCCTGGGGTGGGGCACTAAGGGAAATGCCCTCCAATACCTTCTGTTGCCCGGGTGGGGCACTAAGGGAAATGCCCTCCAATAACCTTCTGTTGCCTGGGGCGGGGCACTAAGGGAAATGCCCTCCAAATACCTTCTGTTGCCCGGAGCGGGGCACTAAGGAAACGCCCTCCAATACCTTCTGTTGCCTGGGGTGGGGCACTAAGGGAAATGCCCTCCAATACCTTCTGTTGCCCGGAGCGGGGCACTAAGGGAAACGCCCTCCAATACCTTCTGTTGCCCGGAGCGGGGCACTAAGGGAAACGCCCTCCAATACCTTCTGTTGCCCGGGGCGGGGCACTAAGGGAAATGCCCTCCAATACCTTCTGTTGCCTGGGGGGGGGGCACTAAGGGAAACGCCCTCCAATACCTTCTGTTGCCCGGGGCGGGGCACTAAGGGAAACGCCCTCCAATACCTTCTGTTGCCTGGGGCGGGGGCACTAAGGGAAATGCCCTCCAATACCTTCTGTTGCCCGGAGCGGGGCACTAAGGGAAACGCCCTCCAATACCTTCTGTTGCCCGGAGCGGGCACTAAGGGAAACGCCCTCCAATACCTTCTGTTGCCCGGGGCGGGCACTAAGGGAAATGCCCTCCAATACCTTCTGTTGCCTGGGGGGGGGGCACTAAGGGAAACGCCCTCCAATACCTTCTGTTGCCCGGGGCGGGCACTAAGGGAAACGCCCTCCAATACCTTCTGTTGCCCGGGGCGGGGCACTAAGGGAAACGCCCTCCAATACCTTCTGTTGCCCGGGGCGGGGCACTAAGGGAAATGCCCTCCAATACCTTCTGTTGCCCGGGGTGGGGCACTAAGGGAAATGCCCTCCAATACCTTCTGTTGCCTGGGGTGGGGCACTAAGGGAAATGCCCTCCAATACCTTCTGTTGCCCGGGGTGGGGCACTAAGGGAAATGCCCTCCAATACCTTCTGTTGCCCGGGGTGGGCACTAAGGGAAATGCCCTCCAATACCTTCTGTTGCCTGGGGCGGGGCACTAAGGGAAACGCCCTCCAATACCTTCTGTTGCCCGGGGCGGGGCACTAAGGGAAACGCCCTCCAATACCTTCTGTTGACCGGGGCGGGGCACTAAGGGAAATGCCCCCAGATATCTTCTGTTGCCTATGGGGGGGGCACTAAGGGAAATGCCCTCCAATACCTTCTGTTGCCTGGGGGGGGGGCACTAAGGGAAATGGCCTCCAATACCTTCTGTTGCCTGGGGTGGGGCACTAAGGGAAATGCCCTCCAATAGCTTCTGTTGCCTGGGGCGGGGCACTAAGGGAAATGCCCTCCAATAGCTTCTGTTGCCTGGGGCGGGGCACTAAGGGAAATGCCCTCCAATACCTTCTGTTGCCTGGGGCGGGGCACTAAGGGAAATGCCCGATACCTTCTGTTGCCTGGGGGCGGGGCCATAAGGGAAACGGCATCCAATACCTTCTGTTGCTTGGTGGCGGGGCACAATTTGCAATTGGTCTTCATTTTTTATCATTTGCTTTTATTATTTGGTTTTTGAATTAATTAGGTTTTTGTTCAACAGCTCTCCAGTTAAGAATTTCAGCAGTAGTCTGGTTGCTAAGGTCCAGTTTAACCTAGCAACCAGGCAGTGGTTTGAAAGAGAAACAGGGATATGAATAGTGGAGGGCCTGAATAGAAAGATTAGAAATAAAAAGCAACAGCAATGAAACTATAGCCTCACAGAGCAATAGGGTTTGGCTGCCGGGGTCAGTGACCCCCATTTGAAAGCTGGAAAGAGTCAGAAGAGGAAGTCAAATAATTTAAAAACTATAAAAAAAATGGAGAGCAATTGAAAAGTTGCTAAGAACAAACCATTCTATTTTGATATCTGCCTGGAAATCGGGCAGGCCCCAGTCCTAAAGTAGAAGGAAAGCGGAAATTACTGGGGGTGTTAAATTGGTACCCCCGTCCCGTTATTTATAATTTGCTAATACGCCGGTGCCCCTGAAAAATGCACCAGCCTGGGGGATTTCAATAGGAGCACTGGGGGGGATGGGGGGTTACCAGTGATTTTACCAATCCTTCTCCTTTACCCTTTCCAACTGATCCCCCCGAAACTTAAATGGGGATATCAATGAGTCACTTCAATGGTAATGGTCCTTGGACTCATTTGTGAGACTTGATTAGGGTTCTGGACCCCAAAAGAGAAGACTGAATTAGGCCCAATCCACTGTATCCCCCATGGGTTCATGTGTTGGGCATAAGGGTTCATTTACTGATCCTACCAGTGCCTAATGTGGGCACAGATGCACTCTGTAGGGCATATCCTCTTGGCACCGGGGGCAAACCCCCACCCAAGCCCCCCTATACCTGTCAGCCCCCACTACTTCTAATAGACCTACAACCATTCTCTCACCATTTATGAACACCTGAAGCCCCTTTGTGCCCCGTGGAAGTACAAGAAGCGACAAATATCAGCGAGACTGGGTCTCCCCTGCCCATTACTAACTGCCCAATAAGCAGATCCCTGGCACAATAAATGCCCCTTTGTGCGCTAAATGGCATCAGTTCTGGGGGGGCAGAATGGCGCCGCGTTACCCTTGAACTCCTACAATGAGCTTCTTTGGGGGCCGAGTCTCCAGTGCGTTAAGGATTTCACGCGTTGCCAAAACAAGGATTCGGCTCTGATAGGGGTCAGGCAGCTCCGCCGGCAGAAAATGAGTGTCAGCAGCGTGGGGGTCAGACTTGTCACACTAATTTCATTTCAAAATATTTTGCATGTGAACGATGAGAGGGTTTCAATCTCCTACAGGGCAGGGAAGTCATTCTCTCCCCCCCTTGGCTTTGCAAGGAAAGCTATTCTATAATAAACACCTCCTTATATCTGCCCAGTATTAATTATATCAACCCCTATGTACAGAGCAGCGCATTATATTGGTGCTACATAAACATTGTCCCTATAGCCGGAGTGAGAATCCGGACATAAAATAAACACCAAACATCACGACAGCGTGGGGAACGGGTCTGAAAACAGATTTGGCCAACAAGCTGGGAACTGTGATTAATTACAGTATTTTCCTCTTTGTATATATTGATATTGGCACTGTAGCATATTGCTCTATTAACTGCATGAGAGCTAAAATATAGCAAAATATCATTCTCGGTCTGTCTGAGAAATCTCCTAATCTTTAGTAAATGCAGCCTTGTGCCTTTATATGGGGGGCACAGAACCCCTCAGTGACTGCTAATATCCTTATCATTTACAGTAGGGGGTACAGTATCCCTTATAATACATGAGTGATACTCAGAGTTCCCTGTATAACTCAGCCTGCAGCCTTGTGCCTTTATATGGGGGGCACAGAACCCCTCAGTGATTGCTAATATCCTTATCATTTACAGTAGGGGGTACATTATCCCTTATAATACATGAGTGATACTCAGAGTTCCCTGTATAACTCAGCCTGCAGCCTTGTGCCTTTATATGGGGGGCACAGAACCCCTCAGTGACTGCTAATATCCTTATCATTTACAGTAGGGGGTACATTATCCCTTTTAATACATGAGTGATACTCAGAGTTCCCTGTATAACTCAGCCTGCAGCCTTGTGCCTTTATATGGGGGGCACAGAACCCCTCAGTGACTGCTAATATCCTTATCATTTACAGTAGGGGGTACATTATCCCTTATAATACATGAGTGATACTCAGAGTTCCCTGTATAACTCAGCCTGCAGCCTTGTGCCTTTATATGGGGGGCACAGAACCCCTCAGTGACTGCTAATATCCTTATCATTTACAGTAGGGGGTACATTATCCCTTATAATACATGAGTGATACTCAGAGTTCCCTGTATAACTCAGCCTGCAGCCTTGTGCCTTTATATGGGCACAGAAACCCCTCAGTGACTGCTAATATCCTTATCATTTACAGTAGGGGGTACAGTATCCCTTATAATACATGAGTGATACTCAGAGTTCCCTGTATAACTCAGCCTGCAGCCTTGTGCCTTTATATGGGGGGCACAGAACCCCTCAGTGACTGCTAATATCCTTATCATTTACAGTAGGGGGTACATTATCCCTTATAATACATGAGTGATACTCAGAGTTCCCTGTATAACTCAGCCTGCAGCCTTGTGCCTTTATATGGGGGGCACAGAACCCCTCAGTGACTGCTAATATCCTTATCATTTACAGTAGGGGGTACATTATCCCTTATAATACATGAGTGATACTCAGAGTTCCCTGTATAACTCAGGGGGTATATTTTTTATCTATACTAGTAAAACCCTGATCCTCAAAGCAGCGAGAGATTGGGGTGCACTCGGAGCTTCTGTCACTTATATCGGAAGAGGCGGCGGTTAGTGATTTGTCTGGCGGCTCGGGCAAGTTACAATGTCAGAGACACCTCTATTAGTGACGCCGGCTCGTTATGACCTTGCTTCATTATAAAACAATTCATGATAAAGGTCGTTTGTCGGCAGCAATAACATTTGCATAATAATTGCCGCCAAGAAATGAAGCTCATATCACGGATGTGACACTCGGAGAATATCTCTCTGTCATGGGAATCGCCGCGCCGGAGACTTTTCCACCGGATACTTGTAGGGGGGTCAAGGTCTCCGATTGGATAATTACTAACTTTTTTTTCCCGAATGATCCAAAGAAAGAGACGCACGATTCTCATCGCGACGTTAGGAATACATTAAGGAACAAAGGTTTTAGGGAAAGTTTTACCGAGCAGAATCGGCCAATGGCTCTGAGCCGAGAGCAAAACTTCCATTTCATTGGCCAGACCAGAATTCTATTTGGCTTTAATATTCTGCCTAAATAAGAAGTAAACCCCCTCCAACATGCATGTAAGGTGACTAAGTGTAACCCCTTGTGGCCAAATCCCAGGTTCATGACAAATTGGTGGCAGCGGTGGGACTCATGTCTCTCACACTATGCTTAGAAGAACATGATGGAGACAGGGCCCAGCAATGGCAGCAATGGGGGAGGAGCCTGTCAGGCTGTGATTGGACAGAAGCAAACTAGGCTCAGACTGACCAAATGCCCCCAAACTGTAATGGGAGAAAAGCAACCAGCCTGGACCCTCAAACAGACCTCCTTGTAAGTAAGTATATCTTTATTTATAAGCTACTATTACAGCTATATGACCCATTATCCAGAATGCTTGAGACCAAGAGTATTCCGGATAAGGGGTCTTTCCGTAATTTGGATCTCCAAGTACAGGTACTGTTTTATTATTACAGAGAAAAGGGAATCATTTAACCATTAAATAAACCCAATAGGGCTGTTCTGCCCCAATAAGGGGTAATTATATCTTAGTTGGGATCAAGTACAGGTACTGTTTTATTATTACAGAGAAAAGGGAATCATTTAACCATTAAATAAACCCAATAGGGCTGTTCTGCCCCCAATAAGGGGTAATTATATCTTAGTTGGGATCAAGTACAGGTACTGTTTTATTATTACAGGGAAAAGGGAATCATTTAACCATAAAATAAACCCAATAGGGCTGTTCTGCCCCAATAAGGGGTAATTATATCTTAGTTGGGATCAAGTACAGGTACTGTTTTATTATTACAGAGAAAAGGGAATCATTTAACCATTAAATAAACCCAATAGGGCTGTTCTGCCCCAATAAGGGGTAATTATATCTTAGTTGGGATCAAGTACAGGTACTGTTTTATTATTACAGAGAAAAAGGAAATCAGTATAAAATTCTGAATTATTTGATTAAAATGGAGTCTATGGGAGACAGGCTTTCTGTAATTTGGAGCTTTCTGGGTAATGGGTTTCCAGATAAGGGATCCCATACCTGTATTTTATGATAATAAATACAAATAAATAAATACAAGGTACAGATGCAATTAAGAATCAAAGAGACAAGAGGACGGAGGTCCCTGAGATACCTGGCTTGTCGCACTGACATACAGAGCAGAAGGCAGAGACAGAGGGATAGTAAGTGATTTGCCGGGAGGGGCCCGAGAGCACAATAGGGGGGATAATAGGGAGCTTGTGTGCAACTGGGGTCTGTGTGTGCGGCACCCTGACATACGCCACTTACACTGACAGAACAAACCGCTCATTGTTATGGCTCAATGGGGTCACTGATCCCACCAGGATACGCATTCATGTACAATTACCCTCATGTGTGTGTCTGAATGGGCCCCTTTCATCCCAGTGCCAAGTGGCTTCCAGAGCCTGCACCCCAATAACCATCACACTCACTGCCATTTGGCTCATAGCATTGTGCCACTCATCTGCTCAGCAACAAAGGGATAATGATTGTCTGAGTGTGTGTGTGTGTGTGGGGGGGGGTATATTCTTATTGTTACAAATATACAGAGAAGGAATGTTCTGGGCACACAATAAGCTGTACCCCCATACTGTACTGTCTAAGGGAAACACTATGGCACCTCCCTCCCATATGTATAAATACAAATATACAGAGAGGGAATGTTCTGGGCACACAATAAGCTGTACCCCCATACTGTACTGTCTAAGGGAAACACTATGGCACCCCCTACCCATATGTATAAATACAAATATACAGAGAAGGAATGTTCTGGGCACACAATAAGCTGTACCCCCATACTGTACTGTCTAAGGGAAACACTATGGCACCCCCTACCCATATGTATAAATACAAATATACAGAGAAGGAATGTTCTGGGCACACAATAAGCTGTACCCCCATACTGTACTGTCTAAGGGAAACACTATGGCACCTCCTACCCATATGTATAAATACAAATATACAGAGAGGGAATGTTCTGGGCACACAATAAGCTGTACCCCCATACTGTACTGTCTAAGGGAAACACTATGGCACCCCCTACCCATATGTATAAATACAAATATACAGAGAGGGAATGTTCTGGGCACACAATAAGCTGTACTCCCATACTGAGAGGAGGTGTGTGTGTGAGCTCCAGACTGTGAGGGTTTCCCAGGCCCTTTTTGGGTCTGGGAGGAGTGCTTTTTACCTGCAAACTTTGCAGGTTGTGAGGATTTCTCTCAGGAGAATTATTTTTTTTTTTTCTTTCTGCAATTTCCCCAAAAAAATTTTCCTCAAAAGAATGAGGAAGAAAGTTGTGGTAACTCCGGGTAAAGGAGTGAGGATCTGCCTGAGATCCAGCAGGAAGGCTGCTCCCCCCAATCTGGCAGCAGCGGCTGAGAGCAGTGAGGTGCGCAAGGAGGTGAAGGCCATGGCTAAAAGTGACAAAGAAGGAGAAAGTACCGGCACGTGCGGCGTTCCATCTGTAATGGAGGTCCCTGAGCGAGCGAACACCCTGGACGACCAAGCCGAGGTTACTGCAGAGAGTTGCAGTTCTGCTGCGGAAAACGGCAGTTCTGTTGCTGGGAGCTGCAGGTCAGAGGCAAGCCAGGAAGCTGCTGCAAGGCATGCTGGGACCCAGGAGGGAAGTGCTGCAGGCTGCGAGGCAGCCATGGAGAGTGCTGAGGCCGCAGGCTGTGTGGCTATGGAAGTGGCTGAGGAGGCGCTGAGAGAGAGCTCTGAGACTGCTGCAATGGCCCAGGTAGGAGCAATGCACCTGTGTGATGGGGGAGAGACAGCTGCTAGCAATGGCGCTGGGAAGCCAGAGACTGTGGGCTCAGCTGGGCCCAATCAGACCCAGATCATCAGGGCTCTGAGAGACATTAACATTCTGGAGGAGAAAAGGAACATTTTGGAGGGGAGTATAGACAATATGGTGGCTGGACTCGGGGCCCTTAGGGGGGCACAGAGAGCAAAAGCAATTCAAAAAATTGCTTATTTAAACAAAGACTTGGAGGACATTGAAAGTAACATTACCGGGGTTCTGGCAGTTATAGAGCCCTGGAGAGAGCTTTATAATAACCGCAGGAGGTTCCAGGAAATGGAGAGAAACCAACTGAAAAAGGGTTTTAAAGACTCTTTTGCTTTTCCTAAAGGGACTGTGACTCCTGCGGGTGGGAATGGGGGTCCGTCATGTGCGGATTCCTGGGATCCACTGACTGATTCTTTGCCATGCACTAATGTTAATACTGTGAGTGTGTCTGGTGGGAGTGTGCCTCATGTGAGTGTGCAGTGTGACAAGGCTGCTGGGAGTACTCATATGGCTGCTGGGAGTACTGGTATAGCTGCTGGGAGTACTGGCATGGCTGCTGGGAGTACTCATATGGCTGCTGGGAGTACTCGTATGGCTGCTGGGAGTACTGGCATGGCTGCTGGGAGTACTGGTATAGCTGCTGGGAGTACTGGCATGGCTGCAGGGAGTACTGGCATGGCTGCTGGGAGTACTGGCATGGCTGCAGGGAGTACTCATATGGCTGCTGAGAGTACTGGCACAGCTGCTGGGAGTACTGACATGGCTGCTGGGAGTACTAATATGGCTGCTGGGAGTACTGGCACGGCTGCACCATTGACTGATAAAACCGTATGTGATGCTGCAGCAAGAGTGGGTGAAAGTGGTGCCACAGAGGGTGCAGGGAATCCCCCTGTAAATACCGAGAGTGAAGGGGCACAAGGGAGGAGAGGTGCCTGGGATGGTAAGAGACTGTTTCAGCAGAATGTCTCTATGGCGGGTGAGAGTGCGGCCAGTAGGAGGAAGAATGTAGTGAAGATCAAGTGGGAGAAGGAGAGGGGTGAGTTCCCGGGGCGCAGGTTTGTGGGCAGGAATCTCATCAAACAGTCCCTGGGTTTTACCCCTGCAGACGTAAGTGGGCTGATAAGTGTCACAGACACTGAGTTTGATCTTGGCTTCAAACTGTCTCAGGGGTTGGATGATTTCTGGCGCAGGTATGAGGGTAAGAAAGGTGCCCCAGAGTGGGAGGGGTTTAGGGTGACCCCAGTCTCCAGGCCCGACACCAAGACAGTCACCATCATGTTTAAGACTGAGTCTGTGCACCCGGATGACGTGCTGATCTGGCTAAAGAGACAGTGCACCGTTCTGTCCCCCTTCACCCCACTGTATGATGAGGAGGGTTTCTGGGTAGGAGGTTGGAAGGTGCAGGTCAAACTGCACATGAATCTCCATGTCCCCAAGCACCTCCCCAATTCCTTTTTTATTGGGAAGGACAGGGGCGTTTGTTTCTACCCCGGCCAACCCAGGGTGTGCTTCAAGTGCGGATCAAACAGGCACTTTGCAGTTAAATGCACAGTTCAAAAAGTGCGCCCTCTGTGGTGAGACTGGGCACCCCAGTAAGGAATGCCAGAAAATCCGCTGCAATTTGTGTTTAAAGTTAGGCCACGCCCACAGCTCTTGCCCCGACGCATGGCACAATATGGTGGCAGGGTGTTCTAATTTGGAGGAGGAAATGAGCCTCTCAATGGAACTTCTGGAGGAAGGGGATCAAACCTCAGAGGTAGTGGAACCAGAGAGGGAGGCTGTGCAGCCTGAATCCTCTGCCCCAGTTACTAAGGTGGTGGGTGGGGCACAAGGGAGGTTACCCAAGGGGAACAGTGGGAAAAAGGAAGGAGAGCAGAGGGTCAGTAAGCCTAGAGGAGAAGGGGAGTGGAGTGTGGCGGGGGGAAATCCTCAGAGAAAAATAAAAACATTCCCCCAAAAATGACGGTAGCAACAGACAACAGATTTGTCCTGCCAGATGGTAAAACCTGGGGGGATCTCGCTGAGGAAGAGGAGGAGAGGCTGCGGGAGGAGGAGAGGAAAGAGGAGAGGAAAGAGGAGAAGAAGGCTAGGGCCTTGGCAAAGAAGGACAGGAAAAAAAGAGAGAGGAAAGAGAGTGGGGAGGAGAGTCAGGAGGCAGAGTCCCCAGGGGAGGAGGTGGTGGTTGACCTGGAGGGGGCAGAGAGTACCCCAAAAGTTCAGGTGAAAAGAAGGGGTGATGAAGGGGTTGGGTGGTAGGCAGAAGCAAAACAAGACCTAATGATGGATCATCCTATCCCATTCCTTACAGCCAATGTCTGTAGCATTAAGAATAGGAAGACCAGATTTTTGGCTTTTGATTTTTTTAGAAAGGTGGAGGCTGAAATCCTTTTCTTGCAGGAGACCAGGCTCACAACCAGAAGTGAGATTTTTGAAGCCAAAAGAGATTGGTGGCACGGGCCCTCCTTTTGGTCTATTGCTGAGGAGCCGGCAGGAGGGGTAGGAATACTTTTCAAAAATGTTCAGGGGTTGGAGATTAAAAAAATCATAGAAATCCAGGTTGGGCGTTGTTTGATGCTTGACATTGTATTCCAAGGGAATCTGATCAGATGATCAATGTGTATGGCCCCCAGGGGCCCTCAGAGAGAAGGGAACTCTTATTAGAGATCAAACCGTACCTGTATACATCAAGTCCAGTCATTTTGGCAGGGGACTTCAACCAAGTCCTGAGGGCAGTAGACAGGACTGGCAGATTCTGTAAATATGAGGGTTCATTTATGAATAAGTTGGCTGAGGATGCGGGTTTAGTAGATGTGGCCACATGGGGGGGTCGGGCAGGCAACATACGTATTTCTGTGGGCAGAGAAGCAGCAGAATAGATATGATTTTTGTTAAGAAAGGTGAATCCTTTACAGAGGTCTGTGAGAAGGCCGTTGAGTTCTCAGATCACTCGGTACTCTCCTTTCTGTATGGTATCCGGAACCAGCCCAAGATTGGGAGGGGTTTATGGAGACTTGATGTAGGTTCCCTGGAAGGAGAACAGGCAGAACAATCTTTTGAGGATCTGCTGCTGATGCAGCTATCAAAGGTTGAGCTGTATGATTCTCTATCTGTATGGTGGGATGCAGCCAAGGATTCTTTCCGGTCCCTCTTCAAGTCTATCTCTTATAAAAAGGGAGGGAGAAGGAGAGGAGGTACCAGTCCTTGAGAAAGGAGCTAGAGATCTGTATTTCGGAAGGGGAGGGGGCTGAAAAGCGAAACCGACTCAAGCAACAGATCAGGCAACATCAGTACAGCCGGTACAAGTCTTTGGTTCTGGAAAGAGATTATGGGGCTTCTGTTTGCCCAGATCCTTGCCAGAACTGCAAAGAGGTTGTTGAGAAAAAGCTGGTTGAGGGTCTTTATGACTCCCAGGGTCATTTTCATAAGTCAAGGAGGGGATCTTGGAAGCCGTTAGATCTTACTATGTTGGGCTTTTCAGGGAAAGAGTTTTGGATAAGGGAAAGACCGAGGCTTTCTTGAAGGCAACCCCAGGTCCCAATACTGATCATTTGGATTTTTCCACTTTGGAAGCAGAAATAACACTGGAAGAGGTGATTCAGGCCATAGACAAACAGCAAAAGAAAAAGGCCCCAGGGCCTGATGGTCTAACAGCAGAGTTTTACAAAAGATTTAAAGACAGACTTGCTCCTGTTCTTGTTGAAGTCTTCAATGAGAGTTTGGAGAAGGGTAGTCTTCCTCCCTCTATGGGATACTCTTCCTTGATCCTGCTTTCAAAGGGGAAGGACTCAAGGCATGTTGAGAATTGGAGGCCCATTGCTCTTCTTAACACTGACAGAAAGATTCTTGCAAGAATTCTCTTTTCAAGGCTAAGTAAGTTTGCTGGCACTTTACTATCTTCCTTTCAGTACTGCACAGTGGAGGGACGTAGCATTTTTGGAGCAGTCCTTACAATAAGAGAGGCCTTAGAGAGGTGCAAAGTCCATAAATGGGGAAAGTATCTTCTGACCTTGGACCAAGCAAAGGCTTTTGATAAAGTTAATCACCAATACCTATGGGCTGCTTTGCTGAAATACGGCATTCCGGGTCAGTTTGTCAGATGGTTACAGACTTTGTATCAAGGGGCAAGAAGCTTTCCATTGATTAATGGTTGGAGAGGCAAAGACTTTGAGGTGGGAGCAGGGGTAAGACAGGGGTGCCCTCTCAGTCCACTTTTGTATGTGTTTGCTCTGGACCCTTTCCTAAGAGCATTACAGCATAGTGCATTGGAGGGTGTTCGGTTTCCCTTGAGTCAGCCCTTTAAGTTAGTAGCCTACGCGGATGATGTGACCATTGTTCTGTCTAGACCAGAGGAGGCGTCTATGGTAATGGAGCACATCAGAAGCTACTCAGAGGCCTCTGGGTCTCTTGTCAACCAAGAAAAATCGGAAGCTTTTTGGGTCTTAGAGGAAGAGCCGGGTTTCCAACTAAAAGACTTCCCTGTAGCCCCAGAGAGGATTAAGATCTTGGGTGTAAAATTTGGGAAGGGCGATGATGCAAAGGCAAATTGGGATGAGAAACTGAATGCCTGTGCAGCAAAGGTTCAGCGATGGAAGGCTTGGAGGCTGACCTATAGGGAAAGGATTAACGTTATCAAGTCTTTCTTGGTCCCTCTGCTTCTGTTTGTCTCTCATATCTTCTTGTTGCCAGAATTTTTCTACGCAAGAGTCCACAGTCTGTTCTTCCAAATGCTCTGGGGGAGCAGACTGAACCCAGTTAAAAGGGAGTAACTTTCCTGCAGAGAAAGGAGGGAGGTTTGGGCATGCTGTGCCCGGTGGCTTTCTTCTGTGTCATATTCCTCAAATGTAACCTTGGGGTATGGCTCAGGGGAACGACTCTCTGTGGGAGAGCAGTATTAGGGCCTGGGTATCGCCTTTTATCAAGGACTGGCTGCTCAATGATAGGCTGAAGAGTGTCCGGATAAGAGGAGGTTGTGTCCCACCCCATGTAGCTCAGGCCTTGAAGCTCATTAGGAAGTGGCACATAGGGATGGAGGAACTCAAGTCTGCCCCTAGGAAAAACATTTATTTCAGGATTTTGGAGGTTTTCTTTTGTGTTCCCCTTGCTCTGAGAGACTGCACGAGCGAGACCCTGGCTCTGAGCCTAAAGTTCCTAAACAGTAAGAGACTGCCCAAAAAGTTTCAGGATAACGCTTGGCTCTCCCTCCAGGGGAAACTGTTTGTCAGGGGGAACCTACGGTATCTGAATGTGGGGGACAGGGAATGCCCCTGGGGCTGCGGCACGGATGAGACCCAGGAGCACTTTCTGTTAGACTGTGTCATTACCAAGAGCCTCAAATCTTCCCTGGCAAATACTTTACAGTTGGGTTTTTTGGAGAACTTGAATTATACGAGATGGCGACGGGATAGTTGGGCGTGAGTGTCTGGCCACGCGGGGTAACTACGGAAAACCCTGTATCTTATAATATCTGTTATGCGCTATTATCTGTGGCATATGCGCTGCAAGTTACCCTCAGTGAAGAGAGAAGCGTGGGGCAAGTCACAGGGGCAATTGTAGGAACTTGCTTTCATTAAATCCAGAGAGACTGAGAGAAAGGCAGAGAAGTTGCACTCTGGGTAAATGTACATTTTCATTTGTGATTCTTCTTTGCTTGATCATTGAGTAATAATGTGATGCATTTGTTTGCTTTTCTGTTTCTTGAATGTTTATATTTTACTTGTAAGTTTTTACTTTCTAATAAAATCCCTACATCTCTCACAGTAACTGTATAATATATAGGCACGGTGTAACCCCCATATCCTATACACACAGTAACTGTATAATATATAGGCACAGTGTAACCCCCATATCCTATACACACAGTAACTGTATAATATATAGGCACGGTGTAACCCCCATATCCTATACACACAGTAACTGTATAATATATAGGCACGGTGTAACCCCCATATCCTATACACACAGTAACTGTATAATATATAGGCACAGTGTAACCCCCATATCCTATACACACAGTAACTGTATAATATATAGGCACAGTGTAACCCCCATATCCTATACACACAGTAACTGTATAATATATAGGCACAGTGTAACCCCCATATCCTATACACACAGTAACTGTATAATATATAGGCACGGTGTAACCCCCCATATCCTATACACACAGTAACTGTATAATATATAGGCACAGTGTAACCCCCATATCCTATACACACAGTAACTGTATAATATATAGGCACAGTGTAACCCCCATATCCTATACACACAGTAACTGTATAATATATAGGCACAGTGTAACCCCCATATCCTATACACACAGTAACTGTATAATATATAGGCACGGTGTAACCCCCATATCCTATACACACAGTAACTGTATAATATATAGGCACGGTGTACCCCCATATCCTATACACACAGTAACTGTATAATATATAGGCACGGTGTAACCCCCATATCCTATACACACAGTAACTGTATAATATATAGGCACAGTGTAACCCCCATATTCCTATACACACAGTAACTGTTATAATATATAGGCACGGTGTAACCCCCATATCCTATACACACAGTAACTGTATAATATATAGGCACGGTGTAACCCCCATATCCTATACACACAGTAACTGTATAATATATAGGCACGGTGTAACCCCATATCCTATACACACAGTAACTGTATAATATATAGGCACGGTGTAACCCCCATATCCTATACACACAGTAACTGTATAATATATAGGCACAGTGTAACCCCCATATCCTATACACACAGTAACTGTATAATATATAGGCACGGTGTAACCCCCATATCCTATACACACAGTAACTGTATAATATATAGGCACGGTGTAACCCCCATATCCTATACACACAGTAACTGTATAATATATAGGCACGGTGTAACCCCCATATCCTATACACACAGTAACTGTATAATATATAGGCACAGTGTAACCCCCATATCCTATACACACAGTAACTGTATAATATATAGGCACAGTGTAACCCCCATATCCTATACACACAGTAACTGTATAATATATAGGCACAGTGTAACCCCCATATCCTATACACACAGTAACTGTATAATATATAGGCACAGTGTAACCCCCATATCCTATACACACAGTAACTGTATAATATATAGGCACAGTGTAACCCCCATATCCTATACACACAGTAACTGTATAATATATAGGCACGGTGTAACCCCCATATCCTATACACACAGTAACTGTATAATATATAGGCACGGTGTAACCCCATCCTATACCAGTAACTGTATAACCCCCATATCCTATACACACAGTAACTGTATAATATATAGGCACAGTGTAACCCCCATATCCTATACACACAGTAACTGTATAATATATAGGCACAGTGTAACCCCCATATCCTATACACACAGTAACTGTATAATATATAGGCACAGTGTAACCCCCATATCCTATACACACAGTAACTGTATAATATATAGGCACAGTGTAACCCCCATATCCTATACACACAGTAACTGTATAATATATAGGCACGGTGTAACCCCCATATCCTATACACACAGTAACTGTATAATATATAGGCACGGCGTAACCCCCATATCCTATACACACAGTAACTGTATAATATATAGGCACAGTGTAACCCCCATATCCTATACACACAGTAACTGTATAATATATAGGCACGGTGTAACCCCCATATCCTATACACACAGTAACTGTATAATATATAGGCACAGTGTAACCCCCATATCCTATACACACAGTAACTGTATAATATATAGGCACGGTGTAACCCCCATATCCTATACACACAGTAACTGTATAATATATAGGCACAGTGTAACCCCCATATCCTATACACACAGTAACTGTATAATATATAGGCACAGTGTAACCCCCATATCCTATACACACAGTAACTGTATAATATATAGGCACGGTGTAACCCCCATATCCTATACACACAGTAACTGTATAATATATAGGCACAGTGTAACCCCCATATCCTATACACACAGTAACTGTATAATATATAGGCACAGTGTAACCCCCATATCCTATACACACAGTAACTGTATAATATATAGGCACAGTGTAACCCCCATATCCTATACACACAGTAACTGTATAATATATAGGCACGGTGTAACCCCCATATCCTATACACACAGTAACTGTATAATATATAGGCACAGTGTAACCCCCATATCCTATACACACAGTAACTGTATAATATATAGGCACGGCGTAACCCCCATATCCTATACACACAGTAACTGTATAATATATAGGCACGGCGTAACCCCCATATCCTATACACACAGTAACTGTATAATATATAGGCACAGTGTAACCCCCATATCCTATACACACAGTAACTGTATAATATATAGGCACAGTGTAACCCCCATATCCTATACACACAGTAACTGTATAATATATAGGCACAGTGTAACCCCCATATCCTATACACACAGTAACTGTATAATATATAGGCACGGTGTAACCCCCATATCCTATACACACAGTAACTGTATAATATATAGGCACAGTGTAACCCCCATATCCTATACACACAGTAACTGTATAATATATAGGCACAGTGTAACCCCCATATCCTATACACACAGTAACTGTATAATATATAGGCACGGTGTAACCCCCATATCCTATACACACAGTAACTGTATAATATATAGGCACAGCGTAACCCCCATATCCTATACACACAGTAACTGTATAATATATAGTGCTGAAGAGGGAAATATAATTTCCCAGGAGTCCCTGCACATCCCGGCCAATGACCCTAGTTACAATGGCAGTCGGGTCACCTTGCGCTAAACGCCATTTTAAGAGCCGCTGAATCTGACAATTTAACAAATGAGCGAGTTTACAGGTTTCCGGCCTGTGTGGGATTTATGCGCCGGAGTATTTGCAAGGTCTGAGAGCCAATAGATCATTGTGCCAGTGACTGTAAACACGGGGAGTCGCGTGGCAGTAATAAACAGAGGAGCGGTGCAGCCAGCGGCACACAGGAAGTAACACCCCCCCGCCAGTGCAACACAATGAATGAACCCCAGAGCCTGCCGTGGGGAATTGGGACAATTAGCACATTAATCATAGAGGCAAAGAGAGATAATTGTAAATAATGCTGAGAATGTGCTAATGATATGGGCATACGGGGGGGGGGGGGGCAGAGCGGGTCGGGCTACTCTACAGAACAATGGATCTGTGCCCAACAGATGGCCAGGTTGCCATATAATGGCTGGGTAACTTTCAGGGAAGGACACAATGGTTTCTCCTTGAATCCCTATAATACTGGGAGATAATACTGGGAGTCCCTGGCTACGGTCTGTGCCCGGCCGGTTGTTCCACACGGTTTGGCACATTCGGACTCCAGAATGGGGGCGCTATTGAGCCATAGGATCCTGTTGTTGCCTGGTCTGGTTTAGTGGGAGCAACGATCCAGTTACACAGGCTGTATGTGCCATATAAGCACCCACGGATAGGGTGGCAGCAAGGGCCAGACTGGCATTCAGAATAGGCCCTGGCATTTCCAGTACACAGATTGCAAGTCGGGGCCTGGGGGCAGCTTTCTGAACCCTATACAAACAGCAGTCTGTGCCCAGGAAGGGGCAGGTACTACATATATGTGATCCGCTGAGTATACCTATCCCTGAGTTGCACCTCGGTGCCTGGGGAGTAGCCCAGGAATGGCATTCTGTGGGTTCTGGCAATGCCAGAGGGGCTACTGTAAGGTGTCACTGGGGGGGGCTGTTTGGGCCTCTGTGTACTGAAAATGCCCCAGGGCCTTTTTTTGGGTCTTAGTCTCTCAGTTTTAAAATTCTGAACCATTTGATTAAAATGGAGTCTATGGGAGACGGGCTTTCCGTAATTTGGAGCTTTCTGGATAACGGGTTTCCAGATAACGGATCCCATACCTGTATCTCTATGCAACATGGTGATTAAAGATTGTAAGCTCTTTTGGGCAGGGCCCTCTACCCCTCTTGTATCGGTTACTGATTGCTTTATATGTTACTCCTTGTAGAGTGTAAGCTCTTTTGGGCAGGGCTCCCTTCCCCTCCTGTATCGGTTACTGATTGCTTTATATGTTACTCCTTGTAGAGTGTAAGCTCTTTTGGGCAGGGCTCTCTACCCCTCTTGTATCAGTTACTGATTGCTTTATATGTTACTCCTTGTAGAGTGTAAGCTCTTTTGGGCAGGGCTCTCTTCCCCTCCTGTATCGGTTACTGATTGCTTTATATGTTACTCCTTGTAGAGTGTAAGCTCTTTTGGGCAGGGCTCTCTTCCCCTCCTGTATCAGTTACTGATTGCTTTATATGTTACTCCTTGTAGAGTGTAAGCTCTTTTGGGCAGGGCTCTCTTCCCCTCTTGTATCAGTTACTGATTGCTTTATATGTTACTCCTTGTAGAGTGTAAGCTCTTTTGGGCAGGGCTCTCTTCCCCTCTTGTATCAGTTACTGATTGCTTTATATGTTACTCCTTGTAGAGTGTAAGCTCTTTTGGGCAGGGCTCTCTTCCCTCTTGTATCGGATACTGATTGCTTTATATGTTACTCCTTGTAGAGTGTAAGCTCTTTTGGGCAGGGCCTCCTTCCCTCTTGTATCGGTTACTGATTGCTTTATATGTTACTCCTTGTAGAGTGTAAGCTCTTTTGGGCAGGGCCCTCTTCTCCTCTTGTATCGGTTACTGATTGCTTTATATGTTACTCCTTGTAGAGTGTAAGCTCTTTTGGGCAGGGCTCCCTTCCCCTCCTGTATCGGTTACTGATTGCTTTATATGTTACTCCTTGTAGAGTGTAAGCTCTTTTGGGCAGGGCTCCCTTCCCCTCCTGTATTGGTTATTGATTGCTTTATATGTTACTCTGTATGCCCAATGTATGAAACCCACTTATTGTACAGCGCTGCGGGATATGTTGGCGCTTTATAAATAAATGTTAATAATAATGATGATCAGTGTGGGTAACTGTTGCATGGCGGCTTAGGAAGCAGCACAGTCTGCGGCATGGATTTCCTATGCTGAGCTATGGGACTGAATGGCAAATAAAGAAGCAGCGTGGCCATATGTGTGTCAGTCACTGCGCAGATGAGCCATTTGCCTTTAATCACTGAATGCGGCACATCTGCTCCCCGGCAATCACATGGCAGCGCCTGCTTTACATTCCAACTCGACGCCGTCTCTCCGAAATAACAAGCGGCGAGTTATTAAGGTTTCGTCTGATTGGCGGCGCCTTCTGTCTCCATAAAGCATCCGGCGAGCGCCAGTCACTTGTGTTTGTGGCACTTTCGCTTGGATTAATTACATGTTGGATCTGATTGGTGCAGGAGTCGGGGGCTAATTTGAAGGGGGATCATTTAGCCTTCTCGCCTGTCAAAGCAAAGGCAGAACCAAGTCCCCACATTTCACTGCGCTGTCTCGCGTGTTAATTAACGGGAACTGATTAAAATAACGGCCCTGCTCGAGTATTCATCAGCCCCCCCCCCCCGACTAGGTCTCCCCAAAAACTTCTTCCCCTCCTTTTGGCCTTTCATTCTGCATCTCATAGTGTTCCCTATGGTATCTCTCTGTACAGGCTATGGGCAAACTTAGGGGGCTGTTCCTGCTGAATTGTGCTTAGTACAGGGGAATCCCTATGTGCCATAGTTTTATGGTATCTCTCTGTACAGGCTATGGGCAAACTTAGGGGGCTGTTCCTGCTGAATTGTGCTTAGTACAGGGGAATCCCTATGTGCCATAGTTTTATGGTATCTCTCTGTACAGGCTATGAGCAAACTTAGGGGGCTGTTCCTGCTGAATTGTGCTTAGTACAGGGGAATCCCTATGTGCCATAGTTTTATGGTATCTCTCTGTACAGGCTATGGGCAAACTTAGGGGGCTGTTCCTGCTGAATTGTGCTTAGTACAGCGGAATCCCTATGTGCCATAGTTTTATGGTATCTCTCTGTTCAGGCTATGGGCAAACTTAGGGGGCTGTTCCTGCTGAATTGTGCTTAGTACAGGGGAATCCCTATGTGCCATAGTTTTATGGTATCTCTCTGTACAGGCTATGAGCAAACTTAGGGGGCTGTTCCTGCTGAATTGTGCTTAGTACAGGGGAATCCCTATGTGCCATAGTTTTATGGTATCTCTCTGTACAGGGTATGGGCAAACTTAGGGGGCTGTTCCTGCTGAATTGTGCTTAGTACAGGGGAATCCCTATGCTGCCATAGTTTTATGGTATCTCTCTGTACAGGCTATGAGCAAACTTAGGGGGCTGTTCCTGCTGAATTGTGCTTAGTACAGGGGAATCCCTATGTGCCATAGTTTTATGGTATCTCTCTGTACAGGCTATGAGCAAACTTAGGGGGCTGTTCCTGCTGAATTGTGCTTAGTACAGGGGAATCCCTATGTGCCATAGTTTTATGGTATCTCTCTGTACAGGCTATGGGCAAACTTAGGGGGCTGTTCCTGCTGAATTGTGCTTAGTACAGGGGAATCCCTATGTGCCATAGTTTTATGGTATCTCTCTGTACAGGCTATGAGCAAACTTAGGGGGCTGTTCCTGCTGAATTGTGCTTAGTACAGGGGAATCCCTATGTGCCATAGTTTTATGGTATCTCTCTGTACAGGGTATGGGCAAACTTAGGGGGCTGTTCCTGCTGAATTGTGCTTAGTACAGGGGAATCCCTATGTGCCATAGTTTTATGGTATCTCTCTGTACAGGCTATGAGCAAACTTAGGGGGCTGTTCCTGCTGAATTGTGCTTAGTACAGGGGAATCCCTATGTGCCATAGTTTTATGGTATCTCTCTGTACAGGCTATGGGCAAACTTAGGGGGCTGTTCCTGCTGAATTGTGCTTAGTACAGGGGAATCCCTATGTGCCATAGTTTTATGGTATCTCTCTGTACAGGCTATGAGCAAACTTAGGGGGCTGTTCCTGCTGAATTGTGCTTAGTACAGGGGAATCCCTATGTGCCATAGTTTTATGGTATCTCTCTGTACAGGCTATGAGCAAACTTAGGGGGCTGTTCCTGCTGAATTGTGCTTAGTACAGGGGAATCCCTATGTGCCATAGTTTTATGGTATCTCTCTGTACAGGCTATGGGCAAACTTAGGGGGCTGTTCCTGCTGAATTGTGCTTAGTACAGGGGAATCCCTATGTGCCATAGTTTTATGGTATCTCTCTGTACAGGCTATGGGCAAACTTAGGGGGCTGTTCCTGCTGAATTGTGCTTAGTACAGGGGAATCCCTATGTGCCATAGTTTTATGGTATCTCTCTGTACAGGCTATGGGCAAACTTAGGGGGCTGTTCCTGCTGAATTGTGCTTAGTACAGGGGAATCCCTATGTGCCATAGTTTTATGGTATCTCTCTGTACAGGCTATGAGCAAACTTAGGGGGCTGTTCCTGCTGAATTGTGCTTAGTACAGGGGAATCCCTATGTGCCATAGTTTTATGGTATCTCTCTGTACAGGCTATGAGCAAACTTAGGGGGCTGTTCCTGCTGAATTGTGCTTAGTACAGGGGAATCCATATGTGCCATAGTTTTATGGTATCTCTCTGTACAGGCTATGAGCAAACTTAGGGGGCTGTTCCTGCTGAATTGTGCTTAGTACAGGGGAATCCATATGTGCCATAGTTTTATGGTATCTCTTTGTACAGGCTATGAGCAAACAGGGAGCTGAGAGTATAACACAGCAGGAGAGCTAAGGGAATAGCCAGGTTGCTCTCTGACCTCGGCAGCCATTCCCGGCGCGGGCGTTGGAACGCACAGTAACCGCAGTAACACTTAAGGATCCGATTAACATATTCATGTGTTCTTTGTCACTAAAGTGCCCTGCTCGTTAAATGACAATTAACAAACTAGAAGCTATTAGCGTTTATTAATGAGCGAGTGAGGGAAAAGTAAAGCTCTGCGAGGAGGTGGCGGAACGCTCCGTGCGTCCTCCGCTCGTTTGCTAAATCTACAGTATCAAATCCCATCTCCTTAATAAGGTTATCTGCAAACAGCGCTAACGAGCGGCTTCATCTCATTGTCATTTGTGGGTTTTAGGTTTATTCCTCTGGAACCGGAACCTCGTTAATAGAATATGTGATTAGCAGTGCTGAGCCCACCCATTAACCCCTTTGTTAATTGTCTCGGCACAGGAGATTAACCCACAGCCTGCCGGAATGGCAATGAATGCTCGGTAATTTGCCAAATGCTGAATCAGAAGTAATCCTAGGATCGTTAATCTCGTAGCTCGTTAATTCTGCATTATATTGCACAGAGGGGAGGGGGCACTGCTGGGGCCCTATGTTCAATCCCATGCAGGGGTTAAACGAAGGAATGGGCATATATTACTTATATTACTAATAGACACCGCCCACTAATGATCTCACTTCCTGCTTGATGATTTCCCACGCCTCCTAAGCTTCTCAGCAGCGGCCCAGAACCCACTGAGCACGTGCAGTGCCACTGGCACACAAAGTAAGTACAGCACTTTCAGCCATCTTTTGCCATACACAGGCCGATAGTAGCTGCCGATATGGGTCCCTTGGACCAATTCGGTAGCTTATCGGCCCGTGTAGGGGCAGCAACGAGGGGCCTGGCCGACCGATATCTGGCCTGAAATTGGCCAGATATCCGTCGGGCAGGTTAGTAAATCCAGTCGGATCGGGGACCGCATCGGCTCGTGGATGTGGTCCCCGAACCAACTGCCCCATTGCCGGCAATATAATTCGATCGTTTGGCCCCAGAGCCAAACAATTGAATTATTATTTTTTTACCTACATGCTCCCCGATATCGCCCACCCATAGGTGGGGATATCGGGTGATGATCCGCTCGCTTGGCGATTGTGTTTGGGGACCTTTAGGCTTTAGTTCCCCTTTAATGATGGTCCTACAGTGAGATCCAAAAGGACCATTTATATTGGCATTTTAATGGGCACACAGATCAAAAATTCTGTTTTTTCCATGTATTTATGCTAAAGGCACTGGCGCATTCCCTTTCACCCCCCCCCATAATTCTTGCCCCCAGTTCTGCCCCCTGAGATATATCGACGCGGCTCTTTGTCTCCCTCATTGTCACATTTGTGTCTGACTGCCGAGCGCTGGCAGCGAGACGTAACCAAGCCGCCGCTACTTATCCTTAAGCCTGAAACATCACGGGCGGATAATCCGATTACGCGCCGCCATGACAGCGGCAATTACAGAGCCCTGGCATTCCCCAGCCGTGCCCTGACACAGAAACAATTAAGCGCGGAGATAACGAAGCGGGCACAGACAGAGGGATAATCAGGGCACGGATGGAAAGTTTGTGTTTACAGGAAGGTCCGATAGAATGTTCTGTCTTGTGTGGGTTCAGTAGAGACACCCCTGCCAGTAGGGGGAGCCAGTGACCCCAATACAAGGCAATGCCCTTTGTGCCCAGTTTTGCGCTGGCAGAGAAGTTTCACCTATTACTGAGCATTACTCATGGATCCTCCATAGAACAACATAGTGAACTGCAGGTTCCGCCTCCGACTAAATGTAGGGAGACGCCATTACAGGGTTTGTCTGATCCCCAAACCCCCTAAACACTTCATGCAGTTTATTAACAAACCTCTCGTCGGCGGGAAGCCCAGCAGGTCTGTTTGATCTTCCACACGACCGCCGCCACCAGCAGCAGGGACAGAAAGCAGCTGAAACACAGGAGAACGTTACAGTGTCAGTTAATTGCAAATAAATCCTGAGATAAAAACTTCTATTCTCGATCAGAATAGGGGGCCTAGGGCACCCCTGGAACTATAGCGGGGTGACTGTTACCCCAATGTTTCTATATATCTGTAACCTTGTTATGGGCTAAGGGGGCCCAGCCTGAAGGCCAGTTAGGGGGGGATTTGGGGTGAGTGCTTATTTGTGCCCTGGGTACCCCTGGAACTATAGCGGGGTGACTGTTACCCCAATGTTTCTATATATCTGTAACCTTGTTATGGGCTAAGGGGGCCCAGCCTGAAGGCCAGTTAGGGGGGGATTTGGGGTGAGTGCTTATTTGTGCCCTGGGTACCCCTGGAACTATACCGGGGTGACTGTTACCCCAATGTTTCTATATATCTGTAACCTTGTTATGGGCTAAGGGGGCCCAGCCTGAAGGCCAGTTAGGGGGGGATTTGGGGTGAGTGCTTATTTGTGCCCTGGGTACCCCTGGAACTATAGCGGGGTGACTGTTACCCCAATGTTTCTATATATCTGTAACCTTGTTATGGGCTAAGGGGGCCCAGCCTGAAGGCCAGTTAGGGGGGGATTTGGGGTGAGTGCTTATTTGTGCCCTGGGTACCCCTGGAACTATAGCGGGGTGACTGTTACCCCAATGTTTCTATATATCTGTAACCTTGTTATGAGCTAAGGGGGCCCAGCCTGAAGGCCAGTTAGGGGGGGATTTGGGGTGAGTGCTTATTTGTGCCCTGGGTACCCCTGGAACTATAGCGGGGTGACTGTTACCCCAATGTTTCTATATATCTGTAACCTTGTTATGGGCTAAGGGGGCCCAGCCTGAAGGCCAGTTAGGGGGGGATTTGGGGTGAGTGCTTATTTGTGCCCTGGGTACCCCCGGAACTATAGCGGGGTGACTGTTACCCCAATGTTTCTATATATCTGTAACCTTGTTATGGGCTAAGGGGGCCCAGCCTGAAGGCCAGTTAGGGGGGGATTTGGGGTGAGGGCTTATTTGTGCCCTGGGTACCCCTGGAACTATAGCGGGGTGACTGTTACCCCAATGTTTCTATATATCTGTAACCTTGTTATGGGCTAAGGGGGCCCAGCCTGAAGGCCAGTTAGGGGGGGATTTGGGGTGAGTGCTTATTTGTGCCCTGGGTACCCCTGGAACTATAGCGGGGTGACTGTTACCCCAATGTTTCTATATATCTGTAACCTTGTTATGGGCTAAGGGGGCCCAGCCTGAATGTTCAGCCTGCCTCTGAGGACCAAGGACTGGTGGAAAACCTACCCCATACACTAACCAGACACACTTTCCTGCCTCTAAATAGAAACTTTCCAGTTGATTCTGTCGCTCGAAGACTAACAAAGGAAAAACGCCATACGGTAACTGCACCCAGCTGGCTTCATACAGTCATGGTTCACCCCCCAATGAGTTTATCCAAGCAGTTTGGGGGTCACTTTAGGTGACTGCAGGTGTATGGCATAAAAATAAAAGCACTTTTTTTGCAGAAATTTAGCATTTTGTCTCGTGCTCCCCCCTATATATATTTTTCAATTTGACTGCAGAAGTGAAACAACAAGGTTCTGGAGTGACCTCTATTTCATTTGTGGGGCTCACTTTGCAGTGATTGCTCGCAACATTCCGAACGCTCCAACTCATTGGTTCCCGGCGCTCGGCACATCAGTCTCGGAGCTCGGCACATCAGTCTCGGAGCTCGGCACATCAGTCTCGGAGCTCGGCACATCAGTCTCGGCGCTCGGCACATCAGTTTCGGCACTCGGCACATCAGTCTCGGCACTCAGCACATCAGTCTCGGCACATCAGTCTCGGCGCTCGGCACATCTGTCTTGGCGATCGGCACATCTGTCCCGGCACTGGGCAAATCTGTCTCGGCACTGGGCAAATCTGTCTCGGCGCTCGACACATCAGTTTCGGCGCTCGGCACATCAGTCTCGGCGCTCGGCACATCAGTCTCGGCGCTCGGCACAACAGTCTCGGCGCTCGGCACATCAGTCTCGGCGCTCGGCACATCAGTCTCGGCGCTCGGCACAACAGTCTCTGCGCACGGCACATCAGTCTCGGCGCTCGGCACATCAGTCTCGGAGCTCGGCACATCTGTCTCGGCGCTCGGCACATCAGTCTCTGCGCTCGGCACATCAGTCTCGGCGCTCGGCACATCAGTCTCGGCGCTCGGCACATCTGTCTCGGAGCTCGGCACATCTGTCTCGGAGCTCGGCACATCTGTCTCGGAGCTCGGCACATCTGTCTCGGAGCTCGGCACATGTGTCTCGGCGCTCGGCACATCGGTCTCGGCGCTCGGCACATCGGTCTCGGCGCTCGGCACATCGGTCTCGGCGCTCGGCACATCGGTCTCGGCACATCGGTCTCGGCGCTCGGCACATCGGTCTCGGCACATCGGTCTCGGCACATCGGTCTCGGCGCTCGGCACATCGGTCAGTCTCGGCGCTCGGCACATCAGTCTCGGCGCTCGGCACATCAGTCTCGGCGCTCGGCACATCAGTCTCGGCGCTCGGCACATCAGTCTCGGAGCTCGGCACATCAGTCTCGGCGCTCGGCACATCAGTCTCGGAGTTGATTAATACAGATTTCCCTGTCGATGGATCATAAAGGAACGACTGCGCAGAAAGCACTGCGATTATATCCCTACCATTGTGCGGATTCAATGAGGCCTCTAATAGCTGCCCGGGATATGTTACTGAGTCGCTATGTGCTCCATAGAATTCCAATTGTCCTCAGCTAAACTCACAGTATAAATCTGCTTCCCCGGGAGGGTCGGGCTGAAACCCATCGCAGAGCGTTATACGTATTTGCGGCGATTCCCACTGCGCGCTTTGTCCTTAGTCCTGCCTTACTAAATGTTTAACTATTCAACATCTTTTCCTCAAATGAACATGGAATATTTTATATCCAGTGCAGAATAACGTTCTACTGAGTCTTAGTTTCTTGTTCAAACATCGCAGTGGGAAAGGGGGGGTATTATTAATATCGGCATTAACCTCGCTATGCACATCCACCTTGCAAGTGGAACCAATCTCTCCCCATCCAATCTATACGTCTTTCTTGCTTCTTGGCTGCTCTCTTACCCCTGGTCCAATGGGAACCTCCCACCCAATACTAACAGGCACAGAGCTCTGATTCTTTGTACCTCCTGCTCCTAAGCTGCTCTCTTTCCCATGATCAGGCAGGAACCTCTCCTTGGGTAAGTGAATCCAGTCTCCACCACAGGACCCACTTGGGAACTTCTTGCTCCTGGGCTGCTCTCTTTCCCATGGTCAGACAACAAGCTCCCCTGGGTAAGAGAATCCAGTCTCCACCACAGGACTCACTGAGGAACTTCCTGCTCCTGGGCTGCTCTCTCTCCCATGATCAGGCAAGAACCTCTACCCGAGTAAGAGAATCCTGTCTTCACCACAGGACCCACTTGGGAACTTCTTGCTCCTGGGCTGCTCTCTTTCCCATGGTCAGACAACAAGCTCCCCTGGGTAAGAAAATCAGTCTCTACCACAGGACTCACTGAGGAACTTCCTGCTCCTGGGCTGCTCTCTTTCCCCATGGTCAGGCAGGAACCTCCCCTGGGTAAGAGAATCCAGTCTCCACCACAGGACTCATTGGGGAACTTCTTGCTCCTGGGCTGCTCTCTTTCCCATGGTCAGGCAGGAACCTCCCCTGGGTAAGAGAATCCAGTCTCCACCACAGGACTCATTGGGGAACTTCTTGCTCCTGGGCTGCTCTCTTTCCCATGATCAGGCAGGAACCTCCCCTGGGTAAGAGAATCCAGTCTCCACCACAGGACTCATTGGGGAACTTCTTGCTCCTGGGCTGCTCTCTTTCCCATGATCAGGCAGGAACCTCCCCTGGGTAAGAGAATCCAGTCTCCACCACAGGACTCATTGGGGAACTTCTTGCTCCTGGGCTGCTCTCTTTCCCATGATCAGGCAGGAACCTCCCCTGGGTAAGTGAATCCAATCTCCCCCCAGTACTAACCTAGTCACAAACTCTCTGTATCTCCTGCTGCTAGGGATATTATAGGGATATTATAAGTTGCCAATGAGTTCCATGACCATAAAAAAGCACGAGGCCGAAGGCTGAGGTCAGGGAACTCTGAGGTGACTTCAAATATCCTTATATTTTAAAACAGGGGGTGAGTCACATGACCAAAATGACATCACTAAGCACCGATTATAACCGATGACATCATACGGATATAATTTACAGGATATTCAAGGCTCTTCTGTATTTTCTCTCTCTCTATGTATATATACACACCCAAGGTTTAATGGGTTGGGAAATGATATTGCTATTGGTGAGTATTGAGTATAACTAATGACATCACTAAGAATCATTTCTAAGAATATCCAGGCTCGTGTATATTACAGTATAATATAGTAGTATATTACACATTCATACTCTCCCCTGTATTTGCCCCCGTTCGCTGTACAAATAGCGCTAGGGCAGCAGCAGTTCCTGTCAATGGAAGAGACACAATTTTCTTTTGCCACAGAGGACTGAGACTTCACTTGCAAAGGTCACTGCCGGGGTTATTAATGAGAAGTGGGCAGCGGGGGAACCTTGGGGCAGTCTAATTACCACCTCGGCCTGATGGCGGAATGTTTTATTCATCGCGCCCCTCTCTGTCGCTCCATCTGCCCTTTAGCCGCTCGTCTCCCTAAGTACAAAGAGATTTCTTCCAACTAAAATACTTTCATTTGCACAAAAACTTTCTGCTCTGAATCCGAGCAAAGCCGAGCGCTTCTATGGGCATGGGGCTATTCCGGGGGCTTTAAAGGGGATACAAACCCAAAAATAAAATGTGAGAAAAGTCATTCAAAGAAATATACATTCATTAACCATATTCACTAGTAATAAAGTTATCAGTGTGTAAGTACGGACTTACCTAAAGAAAGTGACAAAGAACTGAACCAGATCCATGATGGTATTGTGCTGAGAGAAAGCGATCTGAAAAACAATGAGATATCTAAACTGAGTATATACAGTGTAACCCCCATATCCTATACACACAGTAACTGTATAATATATAGGCACAGTGTAACCCCCATATCCTATACACACAGTAACTGTATAATATATAGGCACGGTGTAACCCCCATATCCTATACACACAGTAACTGTATAATATATAGGCACAGTGTAACCCCCATATCCTATACACACAGTAACTGTATAATATATAGGCACAGTGTAACCCCCATATCCTATACACACAGTAACTGTATAATATATAGGCACGGTGTAACCCCCATATCCTATACACACAGTAACTGTATAATATATAGGCACAGTGTAACCCCCATATCCTATACACACAGTAACTGTATAATATATAGGCACGGTGTAACCCCCATATCCTATACACACAGTAACTGTATAATATATAGGCACGGTGTAACCCCATATCCTATACACACAGTAACTGTATAATATATAGGCACGGTGTAACCCCCATATCCTATACACACAGTAACTGTATAATATATAGGCACGGTGTAACCCCCATATCCTATACACACAGTAACTGTATAATATATAGGCACGGTGTAAACCCCCATATCCTATACACACAGTAACTGTATAATATATAGGCACGGTGTAAACCCCCATATCCTATACACACAGTAACTGTATAATATATAGGCACAGTGTAACCCCCATATCCTATACACACAGTAACTGTATAATATATAGGCACAGTGTAACCCCATATCCTATACACACAGTAACTGTATAATATATAGGCACGGTGTAACCCCCATTCCTATACACACAGTAACTGTATAATATATAGGCACAGTGTAACCCCCATATCCTATACCACACAGTAACTGTATAATATATAGGCACGTGCGTAACCCCCATATCCTATACACACAGTAACTGTATAATATAATAGGCACAGTGTAACCCCCATATCCTATACACACAGTAACTGTATAATATATAGGCACAGTGTAACCCCATATCCTATACACACAGTAACTGTATAATATATAGGCACAGTGTAACCCCCATATCCTATACACACAGTAACTGTATAATATATAGGCACAGTGTAACCCCCATATCCTATACACACAGTAACTGATAATATATAGGCACAGTGTAACCCCATATCCTATACACACAGTAACTGTATAAATATAGGCAGGTAACCCCCCATATCCTATACACAAGTAACTGTATAATATATAGCCGTACCCCCATATCCTATACACACAGTAACTGTATAATATATAGGCACAGTGTAACCCCCATATCCTATACACACAGTAACTGTATAATATATAGGCACAGTGTAACCCCCATATCCTATACACACAGTAACTGTATAATATATAGGCACGGTGTAACCCCATATCCTATACACACAGTAACTGTATAATATATAGGCACAGTGTAACCCCCATATCCTATACACACAGTAACTGTATAATATATAGGCACAGTGTAACCCCCATATCCTATACACACAGTAACTGTATAATATATAGGCACGTGTAACCCCCATATCCTATACACACAGTAACTGTATAATATATAGGCACAGTGTAACCCCCATATCCTATACACAACAGTAACTGTATAATATATAGGCACAGTGTAACCCCCATATCCTATACACACAGTAACTGTATAATATATAGGCACAGTGTAACCCCCATATCCTATACACACAGTAACTGTATAATATATAGGCGTAACCCCCAATCCTATACACACAGTAACTGTATAATATAGCACGGTGTAACCCCATATCCTATACACACAGTAACTGTATAATATATAGGCACAGTGTAACCCCATATCCTATACACACAGTAACTGTATAATATATAGGCACGGTGTAACCCCCATATCCTATACACACAGTAACTGTATAATATATAGGCACGGCGTAACCCCCATATCCTATACACACAGTAACTGTATAATATATAGGCACGGTGTAACCCCCATATCCTATACACACAGTAACTGTATAATATATAGGCACGGCGTAACCCCCATATCCTATACACACAGTAACTGTATAATATATAGGCACGGCGTAACCCCCATATCCTATACACACAGTAACTGTATAATATATAGGCACGGCGTAACCCCCATCCTATACACAGTAATGTATAATATAGCACGGCTAACCCCATACTATACACACAGTAACTGTATAATATATAGGCACGGTGTAACCCCCATATCCTATACACACAGTAACTGTATAATATATAGGCACGGCGTAACCCCATACCCTATACACACAGTAACTGTATAATATATAGGCACGGTGTAACCCCCATATCCTATACACACAGTAACTGTATAATATATAGGCACGGCGTAACCCCCATATCCTATACACACAGTAACTGTATAATATATAGGCACGGTGTAACCCCCATACCCTATACACACAGTAACTGTATAATATATAGGCACGGTGTAACCCCCATATCCTATACACACAGTAACTGTATAATATATAGGCACGGCGTAACCCCCATATCCTATACACACAGTATAATACATAGGCATGGTGCATATAACATTATCCTTACCTGGCAGAGAGGCCTAACACAAGTGGCCTATGGAGTGCAGCAGAAGAGCTATAAAGCCGCTGATACACACCCCTTGATGTACAATATTTGCCGGTTGCTTATAGACAAAACGCACTATAAACTGGAAATCAATGGGAATGTCGGAAGAGTGGGCCTAATTCATATAAACATTATGTTGCATCCCTACATGTCATTTCCATTTGATTTGTATGAGCTAACATTGGCTTCCGTGTGTCTGTATGATTCACTTCTCTGTCAGTTTATTCTCTGTCAGTTTAACACTTTATGTCAGTATCGCACACAGACACACGTTATGCACGTGTAAGCCCGCCCCGGCAGGCCTGGGGGGCAACCCGAACCCACTCTTTTCCTGCCTATCAATCTTCATCACAACTACTGACCTCGGTACCTTTCTCATTTACTCCCCATATATAAATAACTTGTTCAATTAAACTACCAGATCCCCTTCTGCCTCCTGTACTTAGTATTTGCACCCCCCCCCCCATTACCACGAGGATCACAAAACAACCCCTGCAGCCTTAAAAGGATTGTTCACCTTTGAGTTAACTTCTAGTATGATGTAGAGAGTATTATTCTGGGAAATTTTGCAATTGGTCTTTATTTTTTATAATTAGTTTTTAGTTGTTTTGCTTTTTGTTCAGCAGCTCTTTAGTTGGGAATGTTAGCTGTTATCTGGTTGCTAGGGTCCAAGTTACCATAGCAACCAGAGTGGTTTGAATGAGAGAATGAAATATGAATAGGGGAGGGGCTAGATAGGAAGATAAGTAAGTAAAGTAACAATAACAATAAAACTGGAGCCTCACAGAGCAATAGGGTTTGGCTGCCGGGGTCAGTGACCTTCATTGGAAACCTGCAGCAGATGAAGGCAAATAATTAAAAAAATAAACATACAAAAAAACATTACTAAGGCCACTTGGGCTTAATTGACTCAATTGGCCACAGAACTCTTGGCTCCTAGGCTGGCACATAGGCCGGTGCCCGGGGCATAGAGCACCAAAGCCCGGCACGTTGGCACAGCCAAAACCACCATGAACCACCGGCACAGTATCCTGCCTCATACCCCCCCGCTCTGCACTCACAGGACTTCACTCAGAACCCATTGCGGGGGCCGTATATTATTTGTTCTGATGGGTCCCTCTCCAATCGATGCGGCTAAGAGGCTGTTAGTCAGGGAGCGGCTGTCTGTAGTGATTCAGTGCAATTATTTTCACTTACTGTGTCGGTGTATTTCAGCCGTGTCCCACATTCCTGATACAATTAATGTCACAGGGAAAAAAAGCAAAGAAGTGAAAATCAATGGGCGCAATGCAGCGCTCTCTGGGTAACGGCAGCACTCTGATGAGACAGCTCTTCCCCAACCATTCCTCTCATGTATTATAAGGGATAATGTACCCCCTACTGTAAATGATAAGGATATTAGCAGTCACTGAGGGGTTCTGTGCCCCCCATATAAAGGCACAAGGCTGCAGGCTGAGTTATACAGGGAACTCTGAGTATCACTCATGTATTATAAGGGATAATGTACCCCCTACTGTAAATGATAAGGATATTAGCAGTCACTGAGGGGTTCTGTGCCCATATAAAGGCACAAGGCTGCAGGCTGAGTTATACAGGGAACTCTGAGTATCACTCATGTATTATAAGGGGTAATGTACCCCCTACTGTAAATGATAAGGATATTAGCAGTCACTGAGGGGTTCTGTGCCCATATAAAGGCACAAGGCTGCAGGCTGAGTTATACAGGGAACTCTGAGTATCACTCATGTATTATAAGGGATACTGTACCCCCTACTGTAAATGATAAGGATATTAGCAGTCACTGAGGGGTTCTGTGCCCCCCATATAAAGGCACAAGGCTGCAGGCTGAGTTATACAGGGAACTCTGAGTATCACTCATGTATTATAAGGGATACTGTACCCCCTACTGTAAATGATAAGGATATTAGCAGTCACTGAGGGGTTCTGTGCCCCCCATATAAAGGCACAAGGCTGCAGGCTGAGTTATACAGGGAACTCTGAGTATCACTCATGTATTATAAGGGATAATGTACCCCCTACTTTAAATGATAAGGATATTAGCAGTCACTGAGGGGTTCTGTGCCCCCCATATAAAGGCACAAGGCTGCAGGCTGAGTTATACAGGGAACTCTGAGTATCACTCATGTATTATAAGGGATAATGTACCCCCTACTGTAAATGATAAGGATATTAGCAGTCACTGAGGGGTTCTGTGCCCATATAAAGGCACAAGGCTGCAGGCTGAGTTATACAGGGAACTCTGAGTATCACTCATGTATTATAAGGGATAATGTACCCCCTACTGTAAATGATAAGGATATTAGCAGTCACTGAGAGGCCCAGAAGCAGAATCCTCTCAGGTGAGTATTGGGCAGAGGGGCAACAAGGGACCAATCAAGGCAGAACTCCCCAAAAACCATTGGAGGGAACAAAGGACCAGGATTAGGTACCCCCGGTGAGAACCTGTTAGTGCTGCTGAAACTGATAGATTATAAATGTAGATAGATAGATAGATAGATAGATAGATGATGGGAAAGAGATTTCTATGCAACTGGCAGTGTCTTCCTTAGAAATAACATTCTTTATTGATTATTTTGGAGGGAAAGGAATTGTTCTGATGAGCGAAGCCAAATTAGCGCTTGGGGATCAATAACTCGTACAGCGCTAAGCGTCCCACACCGGTCACAAGCCTATAAAGGGCAACAGCGCTGCTTCCCTGACAATTCCCACCTTTATGTTTTGTATCTGTTCATCTGTTCTGAAGACAAAGGCTCCAATTAAAGACTTTTAAAGAGAAAATAGTAAGATATCTTGCAGCTTGGGCTCCTTGGGGTGCAGGAGTATAGGGGGGCCAGTGGGGTCCCTGACTGATGTACAATATCAATATATGTGTGAGATACAGATCATTATCCCCAAGGTTTGGGGGTGCAGGAGTATAGAGGGGCCAGTGGGGTCCCTGACTGATGTACAATATCAATATATGTGTGAGATACAGATCATTATCCCCAAGGTTTGGGGGTGCAGGAGTATAGGGGGGCCAGTGGGGTCCCTGACTGATGTACAATATCAATATATGTGTGAGATACAGATCATTATCCCAAGGTTTGGGGTGCAGGAGTATAGGGGGGCCAGTGGGGTCCCTGACTGATGTACAATATATGTGTGAGATACAGATCATTATCCCCAAGGTTTGGGGGTGCAGGAGTATAGGGGGGCCAGTGGGGTCCCTGACTGATGTACAATATATGTGTGAGATACAGATCATTATCCCCAAGGTTTGGGGGTGCAGGAGTATAGGGGGGCCAGTGGGGTCCCTGACTGATGTACAATATCAATATATGTGTGAGATACAGATCATTATCCCCAAGGTTTGGGGGTGCAGGAGTATAGGGGGGCCAGTGGGGTCCCTGACTGATGTACAATATCAATATATGTGTGAGATACAGATCATTATCCCCAAGGTTTGGGGGTGCAGGAGTATAGGGGGGCCAGTGGGGTCCCTGACTGATGTACAATATATGTGTGAGATACAGATCATTATCCCCAAGGTTTGGGGGTGCAGGAGTATAGGGGGGCCAGTGGGGTCCCTGACTGATGTAACAATATATGTGTGAGATACAGATCATTATCCCCAAGGTTTGGGGGTGCAGGAGTATAGGGGGGCCAGTGGGGTCCCTGACTGATGTACAATACAATATATGTGTGAGATACAGATCATTATCCCCAAGGTTTGGGGGTGCAGGAGTATAGGGGGGCCAGTGGGGTCCCTGACTGATGTACAATATCAATATATGTGTGAGATACAGATCATTATCCCCAAGGTTTGGGGGTGCAGGAGTATAGGGGGGCCAGTGGGGTCCCTGACTGATTTATGTGTGAGATACAGATCATAATCAGAAAGGTTTGGGGGTGCAGGAGTATTAGGCACCAGGGGGGGTCCTGGCCTCATCGACTCCCAGCTCCCTACTAAGCGACTGTTTCACTATCATGAGAAGAGATTAGTTTGGGCATATAAAGCTTAAAGGAAAACACACTACTTCCTGTTACAGTTAGAGCTGCATCACTTCCTGTCAGCTGATCTCTGAGGGGGCACACAGCCCATCACTAAATGGCGGCTCAAGGGAAAGGATGTAAAAGGGCAATATTTACTGATATATATATTCCAGTTTGGGGAGATTCATTAATAGGCCACGTAACAGAATATAAACTGTCTGTTGGTTATGTATTCATTCCGAGGGTTTAGTTTCCCTTTAAGAAGTGTAACTATAACAATCCGATAGAATAAGACTCAACCTATCAGAGCCAGGGACTGCGTTAAATCTGGGCATTGAGAGGGTTAATTCGTTACAGATGTTACTTGATGAAGTTCAGCTTTTCTCATTAACAAGTCTCATCCCAAAATATCAGTGATAGTAAGAGAGAGGCAGGCGAGAGAGGCGAGAGCGCCGCGGGCTCCGTGCAGCTGGTAACGAGAGCGCAGTGTGACTCGTTTTAATAAGCCGCTCTCTCACCAAATTCAATGTATTATAGATCATTGGGAAGCGGATCGTAGGAAAGGATCGGGTACAAACAAACTATATTCCCAGTTATGGGCAGTATGAGCCCCGTGGCGCCTCCTACAGGCCCAAGTGAGCGCTCTCCGTCTCTCTACTCCCGGCTCGGACCTCTCTTAGGGTGCAAACTGCTCCGTCTCTGAGCAGCCAAAACGATTGCTTTGTGCGCTTACAAATGCATTAATATTGTTACTTTTTATTACTTATCTTACTATTCAGCCCCTCTTCTATTCATATTCCAGTCTTTCCTTCAACCCACTGCCTGGTTGCTCAGGTAAGCAAGACCCTAGCAACCAGATAGCTGCTGAAATGCCAAACTGGAGAGCTGCTGAACAGAAAAACTGAAAAACCACAAAAAATAAACAATGAAAACCAACTGCAAATTGTCTCTGATTATCAACATCTACATCATATTGGTATCATCTGATAAAGAGAACCCCGTGTGTCTGACACATTAATTCTAGTCTTGGCCTCTAGCAGCTCCCCAGTTTGGAGTTTCAGCAGCTATTTGGTTGCTAGGGTCCAAGTTACTTCAGTAACCAGGGAGTGGTTTGAGTGAGAGACTGATATATGAATAGGTTTTTGGCTGCCGGGGTCAGTGACCCCCATTTGAAAGCTGCAAAGAGTTTGAGGAAGAAGGCAAATAATTGAAAAACTATAATAAATAACGAAGACCAACTGAAAAGTTGCTTAGAATTGGCCATTCTATAACACACAAAAAGTTAAACTAAAGGGGAACCAACCCAATAGAGGTGCTTATTTTTATGTTTTGTTGCACATAAACCAGGTGTCCTGCCAAACAGAGCCTCCTATAGGCTGCCAGTCTACATAGGGGCAACCCAATAGCCAATCATAGCTCTTTGGAACCCCCAAAACACTAGTCATGCTTGTGTTGTTCCCCAACTCTTTTTACATTTGAATGTGGCTCAGGTGTAAAAAATGTTGAGGGCCCTTGACTTAGATCCTCCGAAAGGTGCCAAGCGAGCGGATCTTCTCCCTACGGGTGGGCGATATCACGCTGTTTAGATGGTTTGGCCCTAGGGCCAATCTAATTAGAACAGCGGGCATAGGCAGCGTCGGTTCAGGGACCATGTCAACTAACCAATGTGGCCCCTGACTCAACGTAAAATTCAAACCTGCCCGATGGATATCTGGGCAATTTCAGTTGGGGCGGCCTGTTGCTAGTGCCCATAGACAGGCAGATAAAGGATCTAAAGGACCAATATGGGCAGCTGGAATCAGCGTATGGCCCCTTTAAAAGCTCTGCCAGCCCGGCCGCTCCCCCTGCACCCCGGGGCCCCATTGTTAGCGCTCTGAATGGCTTCACACAGAGAAATCCTTCCATAAAAGCTTTAGAATCACATGGCAGAAAATGACAGGGCGCCGCACACTCGACACGTACAACAATCGCACAACTGTCACTCTCAATCCCAAGCGAGAAATGAACCCGCTTGTCAGAGAGGTAGAAATTACGGCATTATCTCGGCACTCTGAGACGCATCCGCCCAAGCGCATTGTGCCGGCGCCACGTGGGCACCTCTCCGCCTGAATATTCAGCCATTTGCACAAATGGCTCTTCCATTGTTGTTTCAGGTGTGACGGCAGCGCGGTGGGAGCGGGCGTACCAGCAATGACAGGAACGGGTCGGGCAGTGGGCTAACACTCGCTAATCACATGTATTATCTGATCACTGGATTGACAACGAGTGAATGCAAACACCGCGCTGATATCTGGGGCGCCGGCACGAAGGGAGCGGGGAATCATTTTACGTTGGTCTTAAAGCTGCCAATATTGGTCCTTTAGACCGATTCGGCAGCTTATCTGCCCGTGTATGGGCACCACCGATGGGCCTCCCCGACCGTCATCTGGGCACATCTCGATCAGGCAGGTTTGATTTTTCCGTCAGATTGGGGAGCGCATTGGCTTGTTGATGTGGTCCCCAATACGACAGTGCCTATGCCTGCCATTTCAATTCGATCATTTAGCCCTAGGGCCAAACAATCGAATTTGCCCAATATTGCCCCCTTTAGGTGGGCATATCAGGAGAAGATCTGCTTGTTTGGCAAGGTGGCCAAGTGAGCGGATCTTCTTCTGATATGCTCATCTACACCTTAAAGGTGGCCATACATGTAGAGATCCACTCATTTGGCAACAGGGTCGGACTAGACTGGGGGTGTGCGGGCTCACAATGGCTGATTCCACAGGGGCCCCCTGCTGAATGGACATGCTTCCTGCTGAGGCCCGTGCTCCATGCACACACCCCCTGCAGGGGCCCCAATCCGCCCCTGAGTGCACATAAGTAGACACGATTTGGGGATGGAGGCCAGCTGGGATCGGGTATGGACCAGCACGGCCCACCGGGTTTTGTTCCGGTGTCCCACTGACCCAGTCTGACTCTGTTTGGCAAGGTCACCAAACAAGTGGATCTTCTCCCAATATGCTCACCTAAGGTGGGTGATATGGGGTTAATTCAAATCAAAATGGTGGCCAGTGGCTCCATCGGACTGAGGATCGCATCAGCGAGCCAATGCGGTCATCAATGCAACAGGAAAATTAAACCTGCCCAATCGAGATCTGCCTTATTTTCGGCCAGATGTTGGTCAGGGAGGCCCCCTACACAGGGAGATAAGCTGGTGAATTAACTGAAGGGCCCAAATCGCCAGCTTCACTCTGCCCGTTTATGGCCGCCTTCCGATCAGGGATTTTTTTGGCCACAAACCAACTCAAGAATGTGAATGGTTTTCCGAAGTTGCCCAAAGTTGCCTCAAAGGGAAACGTTTCCCTTGGTACTTTATGAATGATTTTCCCTCCTCTTCTGCCTTTTTCCAGCTTACATTTATAAACGCTATTTGGGCACAGAGGTCGCTGACCCCGGCAACCAAGAAATCCTGCTCCGCGAATTGTTTCCATTACTTTCTATCGCTCATCTTTCTGCTAAGGCCCTTTGCTGTTCGGTCTGACATTCATAGCACTACTTAGTTGCTATGGTAAGCTGAAACCTAGCAACTGGCTAAATGATTAAAATTTCAAAATGGAATGCTGAAGCATAAAAATGAATAATTCCCAAAAAAATACATAGAAATAAAAGGTTTAGGGACACAATCCACGAGGGGTAAGAGGAACTCGGCGGCCCAAGATGGCGGCTGCTTGTTTACACGCACATTCAATCAAGACACAAGCGCTGCGGTGGGGTTACATTACCCTTCCACGCAGCTAACATGACAGAGCGCAGGAATTCCCCGGGCGGATGACATTTTTAGGAAGGGAAATGAAACCCTTGACAAACCTTTACATCTGTAACATTTGTCGGCTATTGGATTCCAGAGATGCGCAGGTATCGGCAACACCCCATGGCGCCAATCACTACCCTCACCTTCCACCCAATGAAGCTTGAATCTAGGCCAGTAAGTGTTGAACTACATCTCCCAGAAGCCCCTGAGAACCAGAGCTTCTATTAGTATTAATACCCACTGTTGGTGCAGGGAACTTCTTACAGTTCTCAGGGTTAGTTTCACTGTATCTTTATCTTTCTGAACGTTCATCGGAAGAAGACTAAAATCTGAATGTGTATGGGCAGCTTTAATATCAAAGTATTACTATAAGCGGGTACAACGGTTGCACCATTTTCCATCTCTAACTCTGGGCAGGGGGCGGGGTGTGACATCACTAGGCGGGACAGTGATGTCATGTGAGTGGGGCAGTGTCATCACGGGGCTATGACTTGGCTTGGCGATCAGCCAATCACCGTATATGATAACTATGTATAATATATAGGGGGATCATATAATAATCTCTCTAATGCTTTATTTACCATTGTGTTTAGAAGAAAGAAGGTTCCATTTGAATATTGGGAAAGGGTTTGTTACAGGGAGAGCTGGGAAGTTGTGGGGTTCCCCCCCTGAATCAGTGGTACAGGCTGATACATTATATAGGTACAAGGAGGGGCTGGGTGGGTACTTAGCTCTGAGGCAAATTAGAGAGGGTTCAGATGGTGTTTTTGCCTTCCTCTGGATCAACTGGCAGTTAGGCAGGTTTTATATAGGCATTATGGTTGAACTTGATGGACGTATGTCTTTTTTCAACCTAACTTACTATGTAACTATGTAACTATGTAATCTCAGAGAGTCCAGCCCAGTTTTTAAAATTTGGGCAAACTGGAAAGCCCTTCTGAAAATGGGGCTATCCGGATGGCTGGCAACCCTAACTGCACCTTCAGGGTAAAATACTAATAGTACGACCCCTATGGTCTCTGCACCTCGCAGGTAATTCAACGGAACCTTGTGACGGCAGCACTGATAGGCGGTGCCCACGTTCCGACCATGCCCCGCCCCTTTCAATGGCAGCTACAACCGCCAGTGGCGCATTCTCAGCTGGGAAAGTCGCATGTAATTCCCTTTTGGGGGGTTTTGGGACCCTGGGGAGGTGCTAATAACTGCACTTGGTTAGTGTATAAAGAGAATTATCAGCATTCTGCAAATAAATCAGTTTTGAACAGGGATATTATGGGATTTTAGAAGCCAGATTATAAAAAAGTGAGAAATAAAATAAAAAATCATCAGCCTTCATTTCAGGGCAACAAAAAGTCAAGCCCAATGTTATTTTATATTCACGCTTGACTTATTTAAACGCTGCCTGTGGGTTTGGATAGGGTCCCGCGGCCTCCGAATGTTCATAATATTATAATTTTACGTTCCGACGCGAACAGCGAGCTCCGAGTTCCCGGTCGGCCATTTCATTACCGAGAGACGATACAGCGTTTCCCTAAGTGAATTAATGAAATTGCGACATTGTATTCAAGGCGCACGTTAAAGGTTACTTGTTCTCTTTGAATAAAATGTGTTTTATTCCCTTCTCCCAGGGAAGCCGCCGATCACAAAGGAAACGGGTCATTTTGTCTCGGCGCCGCGCTTTTTGGCAAACAAAGAATTTCATAATTGGACCCAAGTGCTTGAAGAATTTCCCCTTAATGATCAACTTATTTTACAGGCTAAAGTCCAAGAACAATATATTCATATCCTTATAATAAAAAGCTGCTACTGATATGTGCCAGGTCCCCTATGGACAGAAATGACAAGATGGAATTAGTTATATACAGGGAAGGGAGGAAATGATTTTCATAACCAAAATGGAATGTGACTTGTGATTACAATGATCCCCCCATTGTAAGCAGCAGTCCTGCCCTGCTTTATGGCTGAGATTCTAGCTATCTGTATAACAGAGCATTCTGTCACAGTGGCACAGATCCTATCTGATCCCCCCCCATTGTAAGCAGCAGTCCTGCCCTGCTTTATGGCTGAGATTCTAGCTATCTGTATAACAGAGCATTCTGTCACAGTGGCACAGATCCTATCTGATCCCCCATTGTAAGCAGCAGTCCTGCCCTGCTTTATGGCTGAGATTCTAGCTATCTGTATAACAGAGCATTCTGTCACAGTGCACAGATCCTATCTGATCCCCCCATTGTAAGCAGCAGTCCTGCCCTGCTTTATGGCTGAGATTCTAGCTATCTGTATAACAGAGCATTCTGTCACAGTGGCACAGATCCTATCTGATCCCCCCATTGTAAGCAGCAGTCCTGCCCTGCTTTATGGCTGATATTCTAGCTATCTGTATAACAGAGCATTCTGTCACAGTGGCACAGATCCTATCTGATCCCCCCATTGTAAGCAGCAGTCCTGCCTGCTTTAAGGCTGAGATTCTAGCTATCTGTATAACAGAGCATTCTGTCACAGTGGCACAGATCCTATCTGATCCCCCAAAGCAGCAGTCCTGCCTGCTTTATGGCTGAGATTCTAGCTATCTGTATAACAGAGCATTCTGTCACAGTGGCACAGATCCTATCTGATCCCCCCATTGTAAGCAGCAGTCCTGCCCTGCTTTATGGCTGAGATTCTAGCTATCTGTATAACAGAGCATTCTGTCACAGTGGCACAGATCCTATCTGATCCCCCCATTGTAAGCAGCAGTCCTGCCCTGCTTTATGGCTGAGATTCTAGCTATCTGTATAAAGAGCATTCTGTCACAGTGGCACAGATCCTATCTGATCCCCCCCCCCCCATTGTAAGCAGCAGTCCTGCCCTGCTTTATGGCTGAGATTCTAGCTATCTGTATAACAGAGCATTCTGTCACAGTGGCACAGATCCTATCCCCCCCCCCCCCCCATTGTAAGCAGCAGTCCTGCCTGCTTTATGGCTGAGATTCTAGCTATCTGTATAACAGAGCATTCTGTCACAGTGGCACAGATCCTATCCCCCCCCCCCATTGTAAGCAGCAGTCCTGCCCTGCTTTATGGCTGAGATTCTAGCTATCTGTGATAAACAGAGCATTCTGTCACAGTGGCACAGATCCTATCCCCCGCCCATTGTAAGCAGGCAGTCCTGCCCTGCTTTATGGGCTGAGATTCTAGCTATCTGTATAAACAGAGCATTCTGTCACGAGTGGCACAGATTCCTATCCCCCCCATCTGTAGCAGCAGTCCTGCCCTGCTTTATGGCTGAGATTCTAGCTATCTGTATAACAGAGCATTCTGTCACAGTGGCACAGATCCTATCTGATCCCCCCCCCCCCCCGCATTTGTACAGCAGCAGTCCTACCCCTGCTTTATGGACTGAGATTCTTAGCTATCTATATAACAGAGCATTCTGTCACAGTGGCACAGATCCTATCTGATCCCCCCATTGTAAGCAGCAGTCCTGCCCTGCTTTATGGCTGAGATTCTAGCTATCTGTATAACAGAGCATTCTGTCACAGTGGCACAGATCCTATCTGATCCCCCCATTGTAAGCAGCAGTCCTGCCCTGCTTTATGGCTGAGATTCTAGCTATCTGTATAACAGAGCATTCTGTCACAGTGGCACAGATCCTATCTGATCCCCCCCATTGTAAGCAGCAGTCCTGCCCTGCTTTATGGCTGAGATTCTAGCTATCTGTATAACAGAGCATTCTGTCACAGTGGCACAGATCCTATCTGATCCCCCCATTGTAAGCAGCAGTCCTGCCCTGCTTTATGGCTGAGATTCTAGCTATCTGTATAACAGAGCATTCTGTCACAGTGGCACAGATCCTATCTGATCCCCCCATTGTAAGCAGCAGTCCTGCCCTGCCTTATGGCAGCGACTGAGCAAGTTCTGGTCTATTTCTTGACCAAGTCTTTGTAGTGTCAAGTCTTCATCTCAATCGATAGACTCGCCATTACCAACCCCTACAAGAATGAGATAAAAGACGGGTGGTAAATAAAGAGCTTGCTAAATTGAGAGGATGTGATATCTATGATAGGACCAGCCCAACAAGGGGGGGATAAGAAGAAATGTATATTTATGCCGTACATGAGTTTAAAAAAGCAGCGGAAAATGGAAGCGCGTGGAGATCAAGCGCAAACAACAAAAAATGCGCAGATTGTATGGTTTCCACGAGATTATCTGAATTCAGCAAAGAGGCTACTTACCAATCAGGGATATTCTCTGATAACAATGCAAAGTGATTATGGAATGATAAAAATAGGAACACAATTGCTACAGCAAAAAGTGAAACAAGAGAGTCGATTAGCCCTTTAAACAAACACTTTATCTGTACATATTTATATGCCGGTGGGGGGGCTCCGAGGAGTGGGCGGAAAGAGAAAGAAAAGTTGGGAGAAAGTGAAGGACCCTGAAGGAGCAAATGAAAGAGTTTAGGTGGCCATACACAGTCTGAGTAGGCAGTTGGTGCCTTCTACGGGCCTGGCCTACCCATATCTGGCTGAGAATTGGCCAAATTACGAATGGGCAGGTTTCAAAAACCCATTGGGGTTAGAATTGCTTTAATACGTTCATGTAGTCCCTTCAATGTGACCTGATTGTTTGGCCCAAGGGCTGAAGATTGGATCAGTTCGATATGCCCACCTTGAGGAAGTGGGGGAAAGGTCCACTCGTTTGGCAACCTCACCAAATAAGCAGATCTTTCCATGTATGGCCAGCTTTAGAGAAAGTCAAAGCCTGGGAAAGACAAGTGGGAGGAGCAGCTTGAAGTAAGGTTCTACTGGCATTGCCTCCTAAAGTGCAACTAGAATTGGGTAATGGGCATAAGAGTTGAGACCAAGAAGACCAAAAGCATCATCACCATATGGCCGTACATATTTAGGCCTCCTTATTCCAAGTCAGAGCTTGGCTGGGGTTAAAGTCTGCGTCAATAACTAAGGCTGTGGAGCACTAATGGGCATGAGATGAGACCAAAAAGCCCAAAAACATCATCAGTGTAATGACCATGACTGATATAGATTGTCTGGACTGAGCTGCAATCAAGACTGGGGAGTATTAAAGTCTACATCAACGACTAAGACTGGTGGAGCACAAATGGGCATAAGATGAAGTTGAGACCAAGAAGACCAAAAACATCATCAATGTAATGACCATGACTGATATAGATTGTACAATTAGGCAACCTAATTCCAAGTCTGGACTGAGCTGCAATAAAGACTGGAGAGAATTAAAGTCTACGGCATTAACTAAGACTGGTGGAGCATAAGACGAAGTTGAGACCAAGAAGACCAAAAGCATCAATGTATTGACCATGACTGACATGACCTTGGCCAATTAGGATGTAGATGTAGACAACGTTATTCTAAGGCAATCTGCAATAGGTTGTCATTTTTTTTTCATTTTTTCTGACCCCCCCCTTTAAAAAAGTCTTGACCCGGTGTCACTTTTACGGGAAAAAAGCCTCATTACGGGTTAAGTGCGCTAAAGAGATGGCGGCCCATCTGGGCGCCGTGGGGTTCCTGCGACCCGCTGTGATCCTTTCGCTTAGTGCAAGGTTTGCCGGGGATTTTGGCTTTCACGCTAATGTCACGGGCTCGTTGCAAAACGCCCCGTGTAGCAAATTTCCGTCTAATGTTTGGAAAATTACTACTTGCGCATTTTTGGATTCTGTTTAATGGCACTCGGATTGCTGTGTAGGAAATAAAAAATATGAAAAAAAAGTATTAAACATACTTGAAAATATCATATATATATAGTGTTTGTTCTGCGATACAGTTACTCACTGGGGCCAGGGATCTGTCACACTGCACTTAGCAACCGCTCACAGTGACAACTACACGGTGTGTGGGAAACAGTCCCAAGCCCTGACTGAGTGACCTAAAGGGAAAGTTCAACAGCGATTTAAAGCTTACGTGTACTGCATACAGTTATACTGTAACACAGGGACTGATGGGAATGGGATAGGGACCTTAGATTGTAAGCTCACTGGGGCAGGGGCTGATGGGAATGGGATAGGGACCTTAGATTGTAAGCTCACTGGGGCAGGGGCTGATGGGAATGTGATAGGGACCTTAGATTGTAAGCTCACTGGGGCAGGGGCTGATGGGAATGGGATAGGGACCTTAGATTGTAAGCTCACTGGGGCAGGGGCTGATGGGAATGTGATAGGGACCTCAGATTGTAAGCTCACTGGGGCAGGGGCTGATGGGAATGTGATAGGGACCTTAGATTGGTAAGCTCACTGGGGCAGGGGCTGATGGGAATGGGATAGGGACCTTAGATTGTAAGCTCACTGGGGCAGGGGCTGATGGGAATGGGATAGGGGCCTTAGATTGTAAGCTCACTGGGGCAGGGGCTGATGGGAATGTGATAGGGACCTTAGATTGTAAGCTCACTGGGGCAGGGGCTGATGGGAATGTGATAGGGACCTTAGATTGTAAGCTCACTGGGACAGGGGCTGATGGGAATGGGATAGGGGCCTTAGAGTGTAAGCTCACTGGGGCAGGGGCTGATGGGAATGTGATAGGGGCCTTAGAGTGTAAGCTCACTGGGACAGGGGCTGATGGGAATGTGATAGGGGCCTTAGAGTGTAAGCTCACTGGGACAGGGGCTGATGGGAATGGGATAGGGACCTTAGATTGTAAGCTCACTGGGGCAGGGACTGATGGGAATGGGATAGGGACCTTAGATTGTAAGCTCACTGGGGCAGGGACTGATGGGAATGGGATAGGGACCTTAGATTGTAAGCTCACTGGGCAGGGACTGATGGGAATGGGATAGGGACCTTAGATTGTAAGCTCACTGGGGCAGGGACTGATGGGAATGGGATAGGGACCTTAGATTGTAAGCTCACTGGGGCAGGGGCTGATGGGAATGGGATAGGGACCTTAGATTGTAAGCTCACTGGGGCAGGGGCTGATGGGAATGGGATAGGGACCTTAGATTGTAAGCTCACTGGGGCAGGGGCTGATGGGAATGGGATAGGGACCTTAGATTGTAAGCTCACTGGGGCAGGGGCTGATGGGAATGGGATAGGGGCCTTAGATTTGTAAGCTCACTGGGGCAGGGACTGATGGGAATGTGATAGGGGCCTTAGATTGTAAGCTCACTGGGGCAGGGACTGATGGGAATGGGATAGGGACCTTAGATTGTAAGCTCACTGGGGCAGGGGCTGATGGGAATGTGATAGGGGCCTTAGATTGTAAGCTCACTGGGGCAGGGACTGATGGGAATGTGATAGGGGCCTTAGATTGTAAGCTCACTGGGGCAGGGGCTGATGGGAATGGGATAGGGAACTTAGATTGTAAGCTCACTGGGGCAGGGGCTGATGGGAATGTGATAGGGAACTTAGATTGTAAGCTCAATAGGGCAGTGGCACCTCCTACCCATATGTATAAATACAAATATACAGAGAAGGAATGTTCTGGGCACACAATAAGCTGTACCCCCATACTGTACTGTCTAAGGGAAACACTATGGCACCCCCTACCCATATGTATAAATACAAATATACAGAGAAGGAATGTTCTGGGCACACAATAAGCTGTACCCCCATACTGTACTGTCTAAGGGAAACACTATGGCACCTCCTACCCATATGTATAAATACAAATATACAGAGAAGGAATGTTCTGGGCACACAATAAGCTGTACCCCATACTGTACTGTCTAAGGGAAACACTATGGCACCCCCTACCCATATGTATAAATACAAATATACAGAGAAGGAATGTTCTGGGCACACAATAAGCTGTACCCCCATACTGTACTGTCTAAGGGAAACACTATGGCACCCCCTACCCATATGTATAAATACAAATATACAGAGAAGGAATGTTCTGGGCACACAATAAGCTGTACCCCCATACTGTACTGTCTAAGGGAAACACTATGGCACCCCCTACCCATATGTATAAATACAAATATACAGAGAAGGAATGTTCTGGGCACACACCCCCCATACTGTACTGTGTATTTAATGGGAAATACATGAACATTAACTCTTACATATCAGTAGGAAGATCCATAGCCAAGTTATGACTGTTATTACTCAGACTTTAATCAGATCCTGACCATCTGCCCGAGGGGGTAAATATAAGCAGGACCCCCATGTTACAGCTGGATGGCAGACAGAGGGGCTTCCCGCTGGGGTACAAGGTGATACATCACGTTTATGCCGTGTCAGGTTCTGGCAGCGGGGATGTCTCCCCTAAGCACCGGTAATGTGGCCCCCGGACCCTCACTGTGTAAGTACATTAAGGAGCATTGGCTGTAATGATGTTGAGCTTCTCGCTGTATAAAGAGTCGCATCTCGGCGCAGACAATTATGGGCCCCCCGCCGGGCTAAAGAGCCCAGCCTCCTCTCTATGAAAATTCATTTTATCGGCTTGATTAGAGCAGAGAGCGAATGTTTAAATTGATTAGAAGCTGAGAGTTGTGACAGCGCCGGCAGAATGAGGCCCAGATTAGCGCTAAAGCCTCAAACGGTGCCCTGACACCCCCACACTGGGATTAAAGGGGAACCAAACCCAATGCATTCAGTTATTAGCAACTCCCCAATATCCATTCATTCCTCATTCTCACTGGGTTTATAGTTATGTGTAACTGTCACTGTGTCTGTCCCTTTCCCTTCCCTGCACTGCTGGTTCTGACTCCTGATACAACTCCCCAATACCCATTCATCCCTCATTCTCACTGGGTTTATAGTTATGTGTAACTGTCACTGTGTCTGTCCCTTTCCCTTCCCTGCACTGCTGGTTCTGACTCCTGATACAACTCCCCAATATCCATTCATTCCTCATTCTCACTGGGTTTATAGTTATGTGTAACTGTCACTGTGTCTGTCCCTTTCCCTTTCCCTTCTCTGCACTGCTGGTTCTGACTCCTGATACAACTCCCCAATACCCATTCATCCCTCATTCTCACTGGGTTTATAGTTATGTGTAACTGTCACTGTGTCTGTCCCTTTCCCTTCCCTGCCACTGCTGGTTCTGACTCCTGATACAACTCCCCAATATCCATTCATTCCTCATTCTCACTGGGTTTATAGTTATGTGTAACTGTCACTGTGTCTGTCCCTTTCCCTTCCCTGCACTGCTGGTTCTGACTCCTGATACAACTCCCCAATATCCATTCATCCCTCATTCTCACTGGGTTTATAGTTATGTGTAACTGTCACTGTGTCTGTCCCTTTCCCTTCCCTGCACTGCTGGTTCTGACTCCTGATACAACTCCCCAATATCCATTCATTCCTCATTCTCACTGGGTTTATAGTTATGTGTAACTGTCACTGTGTCTGTCCCTTTCCCTTCCCTGCACTGCTGGTTCTGACTCCTGATACAACTCCCCAATACCCATTCATCCCTCATTCTCACTGGGTTTATAGTTATGTGTAACTGTCACTGTGTCTGTCCCTTTCCCTTCCCTGCACTGCTGGTTCTGACTCCTGATACAACTCCCCAATACCCATTCATTCCTCATTCTCACTGGGTTTATAGTTATGTGTAACTGTCACTGTGTCTGTCCCTTTCCCTTCCCTGCACTGCTGGTTCTGACTCCTGATACAACTCCCCAATACCCATTCATCCCTCATTCTCACTGGGTTTATAGTTATGTGTAACTGTCACTGTGTCTGTCCCTTTCCCTTCCCTGCACTGCTGGTTCTGACTCCTGATACAACTCCCCAATATCCATTCATTCCTCATTCTCACTGGGTTTATAGTTATGTGTAACTGTCACTGTGTCTGTCCCTTTCCCTTCCCTGCACTGCTGGTTCTGACTCCTGATACAACTCCCCAATATCCATTCATTCCTCATTCTCACTGGGTTTATAGTTATGTGTAACTGTCACTGTGTCTGTCCCTTTCCCTTCCCTGCACTGCTGGTTCTGACTCCTGATACAACTCCCCAATACCCATTCATCCCTCATTCTCACTGGGTTTATAGTTATGTGTAACTGTCACTGTGTCTGTCCCTTTCCCTTCCCTGCACTGCTGGTTCTGACTCCTGATACAACTCCCCAATACCCATTCATCCCTCATTCTCACTGGGTTTATAGTTATGTGTAACTGTCACTGTGTCTGTCCCTTTCCCTTCCCTGCACTGCTGGTTCTGACTCCTGATACAACTCCCCAATACCCATTCATCCCTCATTCTCACTGGGTTTATAGTTATGTGTAACTGTCACTGTGTCTGTCCCTTTCCCTTCCCTGCACTGCTGGTTCTGACTCCTGATACAACTCCCCAATATCCATTCATTCCTCATTCTCACTGGGTTTATAGTTATGTGTAACTGTCACTGTGTCTGTCCCTTTCCCTTCTTTGCACTGCTGGTTCTGACTCCTGATACAACTCCCCAATATCCATTCATCCCTCATTCTCACTGGGTTTATAGTTATGTGTAACTGTCACTGTGTCTGTCCCTTTCCCTTCCCTGCACTGCTGGTTCTGACTCCTGATACAACTCCCCAATACCCATTCATCCCTCATTCTCACTGGGTTTATAGTTATGTGTAACTGTCACTGTGTCTGTCCCTTTCCCTTCCCTGCACTGCTGGTTCTGACTCCTGATACAACTCCCCAATATCCATTCATTCCTCATTCTCACTGGGTTTATAGTTATGTGTAACTGTCACTGTGTCTGTCCCTTTCCCTTCCCTGCACTGCTGGTTCTGACTCCTGATACAACTCCCCAATACCCATTCATCCCTCATTCTCACTGGGTTTATAGTTATGTGTAACTGTCACTGTGTCTGTCCCTTTCCCTTCCCTGCACTGCTGGTTCTGACTCCTGATACAACTCCCCAATACCCATTCATCCCTCATTCTCACTGGGTTTATAGTTATGTGTAACTGTCACTGTGTCTGTCCCTTTCCCTTCCCTGCACTGCTGGTTCTGACTCCTGATACAACTCCCCAATATCCATTCATTCCTCATTCTCACTGGGTTTATAGTTATGTGTAACTGTCACTGTGTCTGTCCCTTTCCCTTCCCTGCACTGCTGGTTCTGACTCCTGATACAACTCCCCAATACCCATTCATCCCTCATTCTCACTGGGTTTATAGTTATGTGTAACTGTCACTGTGTCTGTCCCTTTCCCTTCCCTGCACTGCTGGTTCTGACTCCTGATACAACTCCCCAATACCCATTCATCCCTCATTCTCACTGGGTTTATAGTTATGTGTAACTGTCACTGTGTCTGTCCCTTTCCCTTCCCTGCACTGCTGGTTCTGACTCCTGATACAACTCCCCAATATCCATTCATTCCTCATTCTCACTGGGTTTATAGTTATGTGTAACTGTCACTGTGTCTGTCCCTTTCCCTTCCCTGCACTGCTGGTTCTGACTCCTGATACAACTCCCCAATACCCATTCATCCCTCATTCTCACTGGGTTTATAGTTATGTGTAACTGTCACTGTGTCTGTCCCTTTCCCTTCCCTGCACTGCTGGTTCTGACTCCTGATACAACTCCCCAATATCCATTCATTCCTCATTCTCACTGGGTTTATAGTTATGTGTAACTGTCACTGTGTCTGTCCCTTTCCCTTCCCTGCACTGCTGGTTCTGACTCCTGATACAACTCCCCAATACCATTCATCCCTCATTCTCACTGGGTTTATAGTTATGTGTAACTGTCACTGTGTCTGTCCCTTTCCCTTCCCTGCACTGCTGGTTCTGACTCCTGATACAACTCCCCAATATCCATTCATTCCTCATTCTCACTGGGTTTATAGTTATGTGTAACTGTCACTGTGTCTGTCCCTTTCCCTTCCCTGCACTGCTGGTTCTGACTCCTGATACAACTCCCCAATACCCATTCATCCCTCATTCTCACTGGGTTTATAGTTATGTGTAACTGTCACTGTGTCTGTCCCTTTCCCTTCCCTGCACTGCTGGTTCTGACTCCTGATACAACTCCCCAATACCCATTCATCCCTCATTCTCACTGGGTTTATAGTTATGTGTAACTGTCACTGTGTCTGTCCCTTTCCCTTCCCTGCACTGCTGGTTCTGACTCCTGATACAACTCCCCAATATCCATTCATTCCTCATTCTCACTGGGTTTATAGTTATGTGTAACTGTCACTGTGTCTGTCCCTTTCCCTTCCCTGCACTGCTGGTTCTGACTCCTGATACAACTCCCCCAATACCCATTCATCCCTCATTCTCACTGGGTTTATAGTTATGTGTAACTGTCACTGTGTCTGTCCCTTTCCCTTCCCTGCACTGCTGGTTCTGACTCCTGATACAACTCCCCAATATCCATTCATCCCTCATTCTCACTGGGTTTATAGTTATGTGTAACTGTCACTGTGTCTGTCCCTTTCCCTTCTCTGCACTGCTGGTTCTGACTCCTGATACAACTCCCCCAATACCCATTCATCCCTCATTCTCACTGGGTTTATAGTTATGTGTAACTGTCACTGTGTCTGTCCCTTTCCCTTCCCTGCTGGTTCTGACTCCTGATACAACTCCCCAATATCCATTCATTCCTCATTCTCACTGGGTTTATAGTTATGTGTAACTGTCACTGTGTCTGTCCCTTTCCCTTCCCTGCACTGCTGGTTCTGACTCCTGATACAACTCCCCAATATCCATTCATCCCTCATTCTCACTGGGTTTATAGTTATGTGTAACTGTCACTGTGTCTGTCCCTTTCCCTTCTCTGCACTGCTGGTTCTGACTCCTGATACAACTCCCCAATATCCATTCATCCCTCATTCTCACTGGGTTTATAGTTATGTGTAACTGTCACTGTGTCTGTCCCTTTCCCTTCCCTGCACTGCTGGTTCTGACTCCTGATACAACACCCCAATATCCATTCATTCCTCATTCTCACTGGGTTTATAGTTATGTGTAACTGTCACTGTGTCTGTCCCTTTCCCTTCCCTGCACTGCTGGTTCTGACTCCTGATACAACTCCCCAATATCCATTCATCCCTCATTCTCACTGGGTTTATAGTTATGTGTAACTGTCAATGTGTCTGTCCCTTTCCCTTCTCTGCACTGCTGGTTCTGACTCCTGATACAACTCCCCAATATCCCTGCCAGGAGAAGGAGTTTAGCGGTTGGTTATTACTGAGGAGGCAGAATGGGGGGAGCCGCTGGAGGTGCCAGACTGATTTATTTCAGCCATTGTGGCTGGGCTAAATGAAGGGAATATATAAATACCTGGGCACATTCTGGGGAAGGAAACGCACAGACGCCATAAGCTCTGGGAGTGATTTATTCTGATCCTGCGTCTGCGCTCGCAGGGAAATGCTACCGGGATCCAAACGGATTTAGATGCATCAGACTCATTAAGCGACAGCAGCGCCGCTCGGGGGCACAATGTGGAGGAGGAAATAAGAAGATACACGTTTTATTGCAACCCAAATGGGTTTTTTTTTATTTCACTGCTCCATAAACTGCGACTCCTGCACAGAGATGGGGGGGGGGGGATTTCTCTCTGGGTCTGAGATGGGGATGAACCCACAGTCTGCTCAGCAATTGGGGAGACTAGTGGCTCTGCGGCTGCTACTAAAGGGGAACTTAAACTCTGACCAAAACTAATTATAAGTAGGGCTGGACTGGGGGGCGCAGAGCCCACTGTGGCTCGCCCTCCAGGGGACCTGCAGATGCCCCCGCCGGCTGCGTGTCCTAACCCCCCCACCGCACAGGCCCCCCTAACCTTCCGCAGGGGCCCCCACCCAACGTCCTCCCCTGAGCGCACGTAAATTTAACGAGTCAGGAAGGGTCTGGTCATTGTGTGTGTCTGTCCCTTTCCCTTCTCTGCACTGCTGGTTCTGACTCCTGATACAACTCCCCAATATCCATTCATTCCTCATTCTCACTGGGTTTATAGTTATGTGTAACTGTCACTGTGTCTGTCCCTTTCCCTTCTCTGCACTGCTGGTTCTGACTCCTGATACAACTCCCCAATATCCATTCATTCCTCATTCTCACTGGGTTTATAGTTATGTGTAACTGTCACTGTGTCTGTCCCTTTCCCTTCCCTGCACTGCTGGTTCTGACTCCTGATACAACTCCCCAATATCCATTCATTCCTCATTCTCACTGGGTTTATAGTTATGTGTAACTGTCACTGTGTCTGTCCCTTTCCCTTCCCTGCACTGCTGGTTCTGACTCCTGATACAACTCCCCAATATCCATTCATTCCTCATTCTCACTGGGTTTATAGTTATGTGTAACTGTCACTGTGTCTGTCCCTTTCCCTTCCCTGCACTGCTGGTTCTGACTCCTGATACAACTCCCCAATGCCCATTCATTCCTTTCTCACTACTAAAGGGGAACTTAAACTCCACCCAAAACTAATTCTAAGCAACTGCCCAATTTATACTCATTACAAATATTCAGCCTTTGGTTTTTCTATTATCTGCACTGCCGGTTCTCCATTCCTACACTGAAGGCAAATCCTATTCATTCCAGCTCAGTGCTGCTCCTTTAAAGAACACAACTCTGGGTATAAATCGTTAGTAGGTGACAGCAGAACAGAGACCCAAAGGCCGGGAATGCTGACCCAGGCAATACAGAGCCGTGTAACACCCCGGCCACTGATTTATCTGCCCTGCGTGGGGCACATTGACATTAAGCCGATGGACTAACTCCCGGCACATACAATGTCTTCGTTTTACTGCTGTTGGAAGATAAATGGGACGTAAATGGGCTCGTTAGTACCGATATTAAACCGGTTATAAAATCTAACTAAAGGTAATTACACTAATAAACTGAAGGGGACGTCTGGCTGCTCGCACACATCCCTGCCCCATACAGGCGCAAAGTCTGATAAATATATCTCTCATCTTATAACTAAAAGGCTAAAATCTTAGGAAATGAACACAAACAGCAGAGTAAAAAAATTCTGTGTTTGTTATTGGCACCAATTTACAGGTATGGGACCTGTTATCCACAATGCTCTGGACCTAGAGTCTTCTGGATAACAGGTCTCCATAATTTGTCTACTAAAAATCATTTAACCATTAAATAAACACAATAGTGCTGTTCTGCCCCAATAAGGGGTAATTATATCTTAGTTGGGATCAAGTACAGGTACTGTTTTATTATTACAGAGAAAAGGGAATCATTTAACCATGAAATAAACCCAATAGGGCTGTTCTGCCCCCAATAAGGGGTAATTATATCTTAGTTGGGATCAAGTACAGGTACTGTTTTATTATTACAGAGAAAAGGGAATCATTTAACCATGAAATAAACCCAATAGGGCTGTTCTGCCCCAATAAGGGGTAATTATATCTTAGTTGGGATCAAGTACAGGTACTGTTTTATTATTACAGAGAAAAGGGAATCATTTAACCATTAAATAAACCCAATAGGGCTGTTCTGCCCCCAATAAGGGGTAATTATATCTTAGTTGGGATCAAGTACAGGTACTGTTTTATTATTACAGAGAAAAGGGAATCATTTAACCATTAAATAAACCCAATAGGGCTGTTCTGCCCCAATAAGGGGTAATTATATCTTAGTTGGGATCAAGTACAGGTACTGTTTTATTATTACAGAGAAAAGGGAATCATTTAACCATGAAATAAACCCAATAGGGCTGTTCTGCCCCAATAAGGGGTAATTATATCTTAGTTGGGATCAAGTACAGGTACTGTTTTATTGTTACAGAGAAAAGGGAATCATTTAACCATTAAATAAACCCAATAGGGCTGTTCTGCCCCAATAAGGGGTAATTATATCTTAGTTGGGATCAAGTACAGGTACTGTTTTATTATTACAGAGAAAAGGGAATCATTTAACCATTAAATAAACCCAATAGGGCTGTTCTGCCCCAATAAGGGGTAATTCACTAGAGCGCTTGAACACTGTGGGAGACCATGAAAACCATTTGGAGGGGCACATGAGGGCTGTAAACCTCCAGCTGGACAGCCTTGCTTTATGGTAAAGCTACTAGGAGGGAGGGGGGGTGCTTTGGTGGGAAGGGGACCTTTAGAACTGCTGATATCTATCCTGACAGTCATTGGCTCTGACCAACAGATCAATGCATTGGCGGCAGCGTTGCACCTTCTGGTAACTGCACATTGAGCCCCTTCCGCCGACCATAACTTACGCCCCGACACCCAAACGCAGCCATAATAGGAATTGCGATGTCCCGGCAGAGGGGGCCATTGTTACTTCCAGGAACACATTTGGCTTTATGTATGCGGGGCGGCTAATACGCCGCGTCTCCGAGACACCATAAAGTGTATTTATGATGAGTTCAAGCTCCAGTTGATACAGAGGAGGGTGGAGCCCGCGAGGGCTGGGTGCCAATGGGAGAAATTGAGATGGATCAGCGCCAGGTATCCCATTTTGTTACAATCCCTTACTGTAAGATCATGGCATGAAAGAGAAACCCGGGGAAAGGCAATAAAAACACTGAGAGTGGAAATGAGAATGGAAACAGAATAAAATCACATGAAGGTCCTGGCTAAATGGGTGCAGGAGAGGTTTCTCGATATTACTTGCCCTTTATATATTAGGTGACATGGAAACAAGCTGCAGCCAATCCTACAGCTGGATCTATTTTATCCCACGTGACCAATGCCATTAAATCTGACTTTGTTCCTAAGTAAAACAGTGAGCGACCATGAAAAACCCCCATATGGCAACCTCACTGTATCCAACCAACCACTCCTCCACAATATCCAACCAACCGGCCCACAGACCACTGGGCATACAATGGCTGGCCCGCCTTCCTTCAATCCCAACCAACCAGCCCACACACCACTGGGCATACAAGACAGCTCATTTGTGGTCCCTTACCAACTTGCCATATATGCTCAGACAGTTGGGCAATATATTCCTCCAAACTGCCTGACCAAATCTGGGCATGCATGACACACTTGAGGTTAATAGGAGCCCTAGAATAAGGGAGCAATGGCCCCTGGGCAGATGAGACCAAAGAGGAACCGTTATGGATAATTTTATGTCACGTTACAGATGCCATCTTTTGGGCCTGGTGGACTCCTATGTAAAGAAGGCAGTGGCCATTTTGTGGCCCCAGAGGAAGCAGGCATGGCTACTAAAGGTCTGAACCTTGTAGATTGCAAGCTCTTTTGGGCAGGGCTCTCTTCCCCTCTTGTATTGGTTACTGATTGCTTTATATGTTACTCCTTGTAGAGTGTAAGCTCTTTTGGGCAGGGCTCTCTTCCCCTCTTGTATTGGTTACTGATTGCTTTATATGTTACTCCTTGTAGAGTGTAAGCTCTTTTGGGCAGGGCTCTCTTCCCCTCTTGTATTGGTTACTGATTGCTTTATATGTTACTCCTTGTAGAGTGTAAGCTCTTTTGGGCAGGGCTCTCTTCCCCTCTTGTATCGGTTACTGATTGCTTTATATGTTACTCCTTGTAGAGTGTAAGCTCTTTTGGGCAGGGCTCTCTTCCCCTCTTGTATTGGTTACTGATTGCTTTATATGTTACTCCTTGTAGAGTGTAAGCTCTTTTGGGCAGGGCTCTCTTCCCCTCCTGTATCGGTTATTGATTGCTTTATATGTTACTCCTTGTAGAGTGTAAGCTCTTTTGGGCAGGGCTCTCTTCACCTCTTGTATCGGTTATTGATTGCTTTATATGTTACTCCTTGTAGATTGTAAGCTCTTTTGGGCAGGGCTCTCTTCCCCTCCTGTATCGGTTATTGATTGCTTTATATGTTACTCCTTGTAGAGTGTAAGCTCTTTTGGGCAGGGCTCTCTTCCCCTCCTGTATCGGTTATTGATTGCTTTATATGTTACTCCTTGTAGAGTGTAAGCTCTTTTGGGCAGGGCTCTCTTCACCTCTTGTATCGGTTACTGATTGCTTTGTATGTTACTCTGTATGCCCAATGTATGAAACACACTTATTGTACAGCGCTGCGGGATATGTTGGCGCTTTATAAATAAATGTTAATAATAATAATAACAATGCAGCCATTGGCCACTTACTGACGGTTTAAAAAAGACCTATGCATTTACATGGCTTCCCTGGTGAGTCAGTATGACTATGCCAGAACGAGAGCCCCCCACTTGTTTTCCAATTTGCTTTGTCCCCCCCTTCCCACTCCCCAGCAGCACTTATCACTCATGTGTATCTGTCATCCCCACATAACAAAGCCCCTGCCTGATTCTGCTCTATAATGAATTGACACCATTGTCTCATATTGTACTGGAAATAATTATCTCCGCGTGCGCAACTTTCCCTCTTGTTGTAAGAAAGCGACATTGTGTTATTTAACCGGAGGAGAATTTCATTTAAAGGGGAAATTTACCTTATACTTTAGTTTCCTTTGCATACAGTGGCTTGCAAAAGTATTCGGCCCCCTTCAACTTTCCCACATTTTGTCACATTACAGCCACAAACAGGAATCCATTTTATTGGAATTCCACGTGAAAGCCCAATACAAAGTGGGGTACACGGGAAAGCCCAATACAAAGTGGGGTACGCGTGAGAAGTGGAAAGAAAATCATACATGATTCCAAACATTTTTTACAAATAAATAACTGCAATGTGGGGTGTGCGTAATTATTCCGCCCCCTTTGGTCTGAGTGCAGTCAGTTGCCCATAGACATTGCCTGATGAGTGCTAATGACTAAATAGAGTGCCCCTGTGTGTAATCTAATGTCAGTACAAATACAGCTGCTCTGTGACGGCCTCAGAGGTTGCTAAGGGAATATTGGGAGCAACAACACCATGAAGCCCAAAGAACCCACCAGACAGGTCAGGGATAAAGTTATTGAGAAATATAAAGCAGGCTTAGGCTACAAACAGATTCCCAAAGCCTTGAACCTCCCACGGAGCCCTGTTCCACCGATCATTCAGAAATGGAAGGAGTATGGCACAACTGTAACCCTACCCAGGCACGGCCCCCCCCTAAACTCACAGGCCCAACAAGCGCTGATCAGAAATGCAGCCAAGAGGCCCATGGTGACTCTGGGGGGGCTGCAGAGATCTACAGCTCAGGGGGGGGAATCTGTCCGACAACTATTAGTCGGGCACTGCACAAAGTTGGCCTTTATGGAAGAGAGGCAAGAAGAAAGCCATTGTTAACAGAAAACCATAAGAAGTCCCGTTTGCAGTTTGCCACAAGCCATGTGGGGGGGGCAGCAAACATGTGGGAGAAGGGGCTCTGGTCAGATGAGACCAAAATGGAACTTTTTGGCCAAAATGCAAAACGCTATGTGTGGCGGAAAATTAACCCTGCACATCCCTCTGAACACACCATCCCCACTGTCACATATGGGGGGGCAGCATCATGCTCTGGGGGGGCTTCTCTTCAGCAGGGACAGGGAAGCTGCTCAGAGTTGGGAAGATGGATGGAGCCAAATACAGGGCAATCTTGGAAGAAAACCTCTTGGAGTCTGCAAAAGACTTGAGACTGGGGCGGAGGTTCACCTTCCAGCAGGACAACGACCCTAAACATAAAGCCAGGGCAACAATGGGTTAAACCCAAACATATCCATGTGTTAGACTGGCCCAATCACAGTCCAGATCTAAATCCAATGGAGAATCTGTGGCAAGATCTGAAAACTGCTGTTCCCAAAGGCTGACCATCTAATCTGACTGAGCTGGAGCTGTTTTGCAAAGAAGAATGGGCAAGGATTTCAGTCTGTAGATGGGCAAAGCGGGTAGAGACATACCCTAAAGCCTGGCAGCTGGAATTGCAGCAAAAGGGGGTTCTACAGAGTATTGACTCAGGGGGCTGAATAATTACGCACACCCCACTTTGCAGTTATTTATTTGTAAAAAATGTTTGGAATCATGTATGATTTTCCTTCCACTTCTCACGTGTACCCCACTTTGTATTGGTCTTTCCCATGTACCCCACTTTGTATTGGGCTTTCCCGTGGAATTCCAATAAAATGGATTCATGTTTGTGGCTGTAATGTGACAAAATGTGGGAAAGCTCAAGGGGGCCGAATACTTTTGCAAGCCACTGTAACTATTGGCATAACCTTTCTTTCACATAATTGCTTCTACATAAAGGGAAAGTTAGTACAGGTATGGGACCCATTATCCAGAATGCTCGGGACCTGGGGTTTTCCAGATTAGGGGTCTTTCCGTAAATCGGATCTACTACCTTAAGTCTGCTAATAAAATTATTTAAACAGTAATTAAACCCAATAGGCTTGTTTTGGCTCCAGTAAGGGGTAATTATATCTTAGTTGGGATCAAGTACAGGTACTGTTTTATTATTACAGAGAAAAGGGAATCATTTAACCATGAAATAAACCCAATAGGGCTGTTCTGCCCCAATAAGGGGTAATTATATCTTAGTTGGGATCAAGTACAGGTACTGTTTTATTATTACAGAGAAAAGGGAATCATTTAACCATGAAATAAACCCAATAGGGCTGTTCTGCCCCAATAAGGGGTAATTATATCTTAGTTGGGATCAAGTACAGGTACTGTTTTATTATTACAGAGAAAAGGGAATCATTTAACCATTAAATAAACCCAATAGGGCTGTTCTGCCCCCAATAAGGGGTAATTATATCTTAGTTGGGATCAAGTACAGGTACTGTTTTATTATTACAGAGAAAAGGGAATCATTTAACCATTAAATAAACCCAATAGGGCTGTTCTGCCCCCAATAAGGGGTAATTATATCTTAGTTGGGATCAAGTACAGGTACTGTTTTATTATTACAGAGAAAAGGGAATCATTTAACCATGAAATAAACCCAATAGGGCTGTTCTGCCCTCAATAAGGGGTAATTATATCTTAGTTGGGATCAAGTACAGGTACTGTTTTATTATTACAGAGAAAAGGGAATCATTTAACCATTAAATAAACCCAATAGGGCTGTTCTGCCCCAATAAGGGGTAATTATATCTTAGTTGTTATCAAGTACAGGTACTGTTTTATTGTTACAGAGCAAAAGGGAATCATTTTTAAAAATGTGAATTATTTGATTAAAATTAAGTCTATGGGAGATGGCCTTTCCGTAATTCGGAATTTTCTGGATAACGGGTTTCCAGATAAGGGGTGCAATACCTGTATATACCTTTATTAGAAGCCTGGCGTTGCGCGGCGTTCCAGGCGGCACATAATAGCCATATCTCTGGATATCTGCTAATTACCACGCAGAACAAACAATATATGCACTGTTATTACACATAACGACCTATAATATCCTAAAATGTAATTGTTCCAGTGGAACCATGATTTAAATGAAGGAGAGAGACGCTGATCTCTTCCAAGCTCTTTAGAGGGGGGGAACGTTCTGCCTTTGGCGGCACCGGGGACGCACAGACGATAACCTTCCAGGCGCAGTGATTAAGCAGCCAAGAGCTAAATGCACTTCTCAGTAATGAGCCTAATGTATATTTCTCATCCTACTGCCAGGGGCTGCCCATAGGTAATGCACTGTGCCTTCCAAGGGAACAGCTCAGCTTCACAATTAGCCACTCAGTACGTTTTATTGATTAACAAGGGCACCCAAAGTACAGGAAGCACACATGGCGGCACATTCCTTACTCAGATACTGTTAAAGGCAAACTATACCCCGAACAATGTAGGTCTCTATAAAAATCTAACCCATAAAACAGCTCATTTGTAAAACCCTGCTTCAGGGGATCTCTCAGGGAGCACAGAGCTACATTACTTCCTGTCAGGGGATCTCTGAGGGAGCACACAGCTGCATTATTTCCTGTCAGGGGATCTCTGAGGGAACGCACAGCTACATTACTTCCTGTCAGGTGATCGCTGAGGGAACACACAGCTGCATTATTTCCTGTCAGGGGATCTCTGAGGGAACACACAGCTGCATTACTTCCTGTCAGGGGATCTCTGAGGGAACACACAGCTGCATTATTTCCTGTCAGGGGATCTCTGAGGGAACACACAGCTGCATTATTTCCTGTCAGGGGATCTCTGAGGGAGCACACAGCTGCATTACTTCCTGTCAGGGATCTCTGAGGGAACACACAGCTGCATTACTTCCTGTCAGGGGATCTCTGAGGGAACACACAGCTGCATCACTTCCTGTAAGGGGATCTCTGAGGGAGCACACAGCTGCATTACTTCCTGTCAGGGGATCTCTGAGGGAGCACACAGCTGCATTACTTCCTGTCAGGGGATCTCTGAGGGAGCACACAGCTGCATTATTTCCTGTCAGGGGATCTCTGAGGGAACGCACAGCTACATTACTTCCTGTCAGGTGATCTCTGAGGGAACACACAGCTGCATTATTTCCTGTCAGGGGATCTCTGAGGGAGCACACAGCTGCATTACTTCCTGTCAGGGGATCTCTGAGGGAGCACACAGCTGCATTACTTCCTGTCAGGGGATCTCTGAGGGAGCACACAGCTGCGTTACTTCCTGTCAGGGGATCTCTGAGGGAGCACACAGCTGCGTTACTTCCTGTCAGGGGATCTCTGAGGGAACACACAGCTGCATTACTTCCTGTCAGGGGATCTCTGAGGAGCACACAGCTGCATTATTTCCTGTCAGGGTATCTCTGAGGGAGCACACAGCTGCATTACTTCCTGTCAGGGGATCTCTGAGGGAACACACAGCCGCATTATTTCCTGTCAGGGGATCTCTGAGGGAACACACAGCTGCATTACTTCCTGTCAGGGGATCTCTGAGGGAACACACAGCTGCATTACTTCCTAGCAGGGGATCTCTGAGGGAACACACAGCTGCATTACTTCCTGTCAGGAGATCTCTGAGGGAGCACACAGCTGCATTATTTCCTGTCAGGGGATCTCTGAGGGAACGCACAGCTACATTACTTCCTGTCAGGTGATCTCTGAGGGAACACACAGCTGCATTATTTCCTGTCAGGGGATCTCTGAGGGAGCACACAGCTGCATTACTTCCTGTCAGGGGATCTCTGAGGGAGCACACAGCTGCATTACTTCCTGTCAGGGGATCTCTGAGGGAGCACACAGCTGCGTTACTTCCTGTCAGGGGATCTCTGAGGGAGCACACAGCTGCGTTACTTCCTGTCAGGGGATCTCTGAGGGAGCACACAGCTGCATTACTTCCTGTCAGGGGATCTCTGAGGGAGCACACAGCTGCATTATTTCCTGTCAGGGTATCTCTGAGGGAGCACACAGCTGCATTACTTCCTGTCAGGGGATCTCTGAGGGAACACACAGCCGCATTATTTCCTGTCAGGGGATCTCTGAGGGAACACACAGCTGCATTACTTCCTGTCAGGGGATCTCTGAGGGAACACACAGCTGCATTACTTCCTGTCAGGGGATCTCTGAGGGAACACACAGCTGCATTACTTCCTGTCAGGGGATCTCTGAGGGAACACACAGCTGCATTACTTCCTGTCAGGGGATCTCTGAGGGAACACACAGCCCATCACAAAATGGCGGCTCAAGGGAAAGGATGTAAAAGGGCAATATTTACTGATATATATATTCCAGTTTAATCAGTCAGTCACACAGGACTCCATTGGTCTCCCCCTGTTTGCCACGGAGGCCACTTATTAGGACCGGCCCTTATGCAGCCGCTGGGGCCCATTCTGCACACTTGGAACGACCCCGAATGATTTCCAGTAGTAAAGTTGTTCTCTGTCGCTGGGAGTTTGCGGAGCGGAGTAACAGAATAACAGCCCCCCCCCCCCCCCGCCTCCCTCTCGCCGATAAGAAAATCTGACACTCGCAATATTTCCCTGCTTCCAGGAGAGCCAGTTAACGTGGCAATTTCCACCAGGCTGCAATTTATAATGCGGCGTCAGACTCGCATGTTGTGCCTGACACGGAGGAACTAAAGCAGCGCGGCGAGAGAATTAAATCAACAGGCGCAACGGTGTAGGGAAAGAGCAGCCAGCAACGCCGCCAGGTCCCCCCGGCCCCTGTAATGTGCTCCGTACCGGGCCCTTAACCACAGGGTTAAGTGGAAATGTCTGTATAAACAAACCCCTGAGGATATTAAAGGGGAACTTTACCCAAAAACAAAATTACATTTATAGATGGTTTGCCTTGACACCCGGCTGGGCTTGTCAGAGTTGCTCAATTCATTTGTATGTATAAGATTCTATCCCCCCATGTAATTCATGTTTGCCAAGGTGCAGTAACCCATAGCAACCAATGAAATATTTGAGTTCAAATAGTAAATGATTCCTGCTGATTGGTCGTCACAAACAAACTTTGCACTTTGTATTCTGTTTCCTCAGTACCTACATGTCCCTAGAGATGGCTATCCAGAGCCTCCCAGTAAATATGGCACACCATAAAAAGGGGTTCAGCCAATGGCCCAACTCAGCCAATCAAACCAATGGGAAGACCAACTAAGATTTGGTAAAATGGTTTACTGCAAACTCCCCTGGAGGTGGCCATTAGGCCCTGACTGGTAAATGCCAGAGAGGCTGATGTATGAACCTGTCCATGAAAGGCCACCTTTATAGGGGCATCAATGGGAAGGGGGAGGGGGGGTCAGTCACCCCCCAATAGTTTTATGGATAACAAATACTTGGGCACTGACCTGGATTTTGATGGGCCAGGTGAAATTGCTGACGTAGACATAGAAGGTGATGTTGGGGTTGCTTCTGAAATTGAACTTTTCACAGGAGAAGCTGTCTCTGTATTCCTTGATGTGAGCCCTGGAGACGAGAGGAACCTCCTCGCCCGAGATGGTACCGGCTGGAATAGGAAGAGGAAAAATCACTATTAGAACTCAGCAGAACATGTTTCGAAAAGAGAACTTCTATGGGCATGGGTTGAGTCCCAAGCTGGGAGACATATATTGTTACCTTAGGTGACACTTTCCCAGCATCAAAAGTGCTTTCAGACACCCTTGGAAGCCCACCATAGCCAAGAACATCTATGGGCATGGGTTGAGCCTCAAGCTGGGAGACATTTGGTGTCACCTTGGGTGCCACTTTCCCAGCATCATAAGTGCTTTCACATACCCATGGAAGCCCACAAGCCAAAAGAACGTCTATGGGCATGGGTTGAGCCCCAAACTGGGAGACATTTGGTGTTACCTTAGGTGCCACTTTCCCAGCATCATAAGTGCTTTCAGATACACTTGGAAGCCCACCATGGCCAAGAACATCGATGGGCATGGGTTGAGCCCCAAGTTGTTAGATTTGGTGTTACCTTAGGTGCCGCTTTTCCAGCATCATAAGTGCTTTCACATACCTTTAAAAGCCCACCATGCCCAAGAACGTCTATGGGCATGGGTTGAGCACCAAGCTGAGAGACATTTGGTGTTACCTTAGGTGCCACTTTCCCAGCAACATAAGTGTTTTCAGATACTCTTAGAAGACCAGTTGGCCAAGAACATCTATGGGCATAGGTTGAGCCCCAAGCTGGGAGACATTACAAGTGCTTGCAAGTACCCTTGGAACCAGCCCGCCCTGGTCACCATAAGCCCCACACTCTGAATTAGCACAGCGTAACTTTCCGACAGCCGATAAGATGATATAAATTAACCCGCTTGTCACAAATTGCCCCTAAAATATATGCAGATTACAAGTCAGCAACGGAGGAGAATGTTTTTTTTTGTTTGGAGGTTTCTGCCGGTTCATCCTGCAATCAGACCGGTCCTGTCATCTCGGCTGCGTCTTGTTCTTTACAAAGTGCCGCAATCAAGCAGGGTCAGATGGAGCGCCACCGAAACATGTCACCCCGAGGCAAATAGTCTCCTCTATAAATATGGATGCAATCAGGGAGCAGCACACGTTAAATAAACAAGTTCCTGCTTTCTCTCTGTTGGCCAAAGTGCTGTTATTGTTAGAGACCGTGGGGTGGCCATGTCTCAAATCACAAATGAAGATGACTGTTGCCAGTTTGCATAAGGTGACACTTAGGGAACTGATGATAAATGAACTACAGTATAAAGAAGGAGTAACAGGAGATGAATGATAGAAGATGGAGCTGCCATGATGCTCAACAATGATATTACCTTATAGCATCTATAGTCTCACTGATCAACCAGAGACTCTAGAGGACATGGCCTTACTCTTATTAACTCATTGTTTACAAAACAGAGTAAGCCAGAAGCAAGGGCAGAGCGAGGCAGTGGAATTTCAGGCATGGTCAAGTTGGTCAAGTAGAACTCATCAGTGGCATTGTGGAGACTGCATTGCAATAATATTTGAAGGGAAGTGTGGTGCCCATACTCAGAGTATTGACCAGAAACCCATAACCAGACCCCCAACCCATAGAAGTACCCAGGCTCCAGAGCACTTGCAGCACAAGTTCTAGATCATCCTTGGTACAAACATGCCTTTAAAGTAGTGGTTATCAAGCTTTTTTTGTTCAAGTTCCATTTGAAGATCCAGTCCTGGGCCTCTTACTCATCTATCCTTTGGTCGGGCCCCACTTTGGTCAGGAAATGGGTCCAGATATTAGTATACCAGCCATTTAGTCTTAGTTCTAAGAATGTCTAGGACAGCAAATAATTATTCAAACCCAAATTTCACCCTAACTGGCCTTCTAACGGGGCTTTCAGGTGAAACTAGGAGTGAAAATGTGTCCATTTCCCCCCCATTAACACCCTAACTGGCCTTCTAATGGGGCTTTCAGGTGTATCTAGGAGTGCAAATGGACATTCCCCCCAATTCTCACCCTAACTGGCCTTCTAACTGAATTTTCAGGTGTATCTAGGAGTACAAATAGCCATTCCCCCCAATTCTCACCCTAACTGGCCTTCTAACGGGACTTTCAGGTGTATCTAGGAGTGCAAATGGCTATTCCCCTCAATTCTCACCCTAACTGGCCTTCTAACAGGACTTTCAGGTGTATCTAGAAGTGCAAATGGCCATCCCCCCCCCCCCCCAATTCCCATCCTAACTGGCCTTCTAATGCGACTTCCAGGTGTATCTAGGAGTGCAAATGGTCATTCCCCCCCAATTCTCACCCTAACTGGCCTTCTAACGGGACTTTCAGGTGTATCTAGAAGTGCAAATGGCTATTCCCCTCAATTCTCACCCTAACTGGCCTTCTAATGCGACTTTCAGGTGTATCCCCTAACTGGCCTTCTAACAGGAAGGTGCAAATGGCCATCCCCCCCCAATTCCCATCCTAACTGGCCTTCTAATGCAACTTCCAGGTGTATCTAGGAGTGCAAATGGTCATTCCCCCCCAATTCTCACCCTAACTGGCCTTCTAACGGGACTTTCAGGTGTATCTAGAAGTGCAAATGGCTATTCCCCTCAATTCTCACCCTAACTGGCCTTCTAACAGGACTTTCAGGTGTATCTAGAAGTGCAAATGGCCATCCCCCCCCAATTCCCATCCTAACTGGCCTTCTAATGCGACTTCCAGGTGTATCTAGGAGTGCAAATGGTCATTCCCCCCCAATTCTCACCCTAACTGGCCTTCTAATGGGACTTCCAGGTGTATCTAGGAGTGCAAATGGCCATTCCCCCCAATTCTCACCCTAACTGGCCTTCTAACGGGACTTTCAGGTGTATCTAGAAGTGCAAATGGCCACCCCACCCCCCCCCCCAAATTCCCACCCTAACTGGCCTTCTAATGGGACTTCCAGGTGTATCTAGGAGTTTCAATGGTCATTCCCCCCCAATTCCAACCTGAACTGGCTTTCAAATGGGGCTGTCAGGGCATTATTTTTCTATAAATGTTTTTTAGTAGCATCTTTTTTAATTCAGCTTCCATCCACTGCACCCGGCAGCCAAAAAACTTTTGCTCTGTGAGGCTCCAGTTTTATTGTTACTTTTTGACTTTCTTTTCTCTTCAGCCCCTCCCCTATTCATATACCAACCTCTTATCCAAACCTCTCCCTGGTTACTAACGTAAAGTGGACCCTAGCAACCAAATAACTGCTGAAACTCCAAACTGGAGAGCTCCTGAACTGAAAGTAAAATAACTAAAATACTACAAATAATAAAAAATGAAGACCAACTGCAAATTGTCTCAGAATGGAATATTAATGAATCTGATCTCTCGTGATTGTTCTAAAGGATAACGATATGAGCAAACCGGTTCACCTAATAATTCTATTATTCTGTAAATATGGAATTTTGACATTTTTTTCCTCTATAGCCACAAATTAATCTGCAATAATTCAGTTTCCGTGCGTTTCTATGGGCAGAGCGTGGGGCAGATGCTGGAGCCTATGAAGACTGTGGGACGGACTTGGAGCTTCTGGGAAGAAGCGCAGAATAAATAAAGGCGAATATAAATGTTATAGTAAAGGCGTCCCGTTAGCACCCTCTCCATCGCGAATGACTGGTATAATTTATACCCTCTGTCTCTAAATATTCATGGGTAACTAAACCAAGGGAAGTGGAATTTGCTTACGCTATAAAGCCGTCTCGGGCAGGGAATGGGGCATTGCATAAAAATACATTGTGGCGTTTACGATCGACATTTAATGGTCTGGTGGTTTTGTTTGATTAAAGCTCGGGAAGCCGCGCCGGGGGGGGGGGGGGGGGGGGCAATAAATAGGCACAAATTAAAATGGCTGCAAAGGACTGATTATTAAAGTGCAACTGTCGGCTATATATAAACTGTGTAATCAATGAGTATTATTGTGGGGGTAAGGGGGCAGGGCCTGCCCTGCCTTGAACCTTTAAAGGGGTTGTTTACCATTACATTATTATTATTAACATTCATTTATAAAGCGCCAACATACCCCGCAGCGCTGTACAATAAGTGGGTTACATACATTGGGCATATAGAGTAACATATAAAGCAATCAGTAACCGATACAGGAGGGGAAGAGAGCCCTGCCCAAAAGAGCTTACACTCTACAAGGAGTAACATATAAAGCAATCAGTAACTGATACAGAAGGGGAAGAGAGCCCTGCCCAAAAGAGCTTACACTCTACAAGGAGTAACATATAAAGCAATCAGTAACCGATACAAGAGGAGAAGAGAGCCCTGCCCAAAAGAGCTTACAATCTACAAGGAGTAACATATAAAGCAATCAGTAACCGATACAGGAGGGGAAGAGGGCCCTGCCCAAAAGAGCTTACACTCTACAAGGAGTAACATATAAAGCAATCAATAACCAATACAAGAGGTGAAGAGAGCCCTGCCCAAAAGAGCTTACACTCTACAAGGAGTAACATATAAAGCAATCAATAACCAATACAAGAGGTGAAGAGAGCCCTGCCCAAAAGAGCTTACACTCTACAAGGAGTAACATATAAAGCAATCAGTAACCGATACAGGAGGGGAAGAGAGCCCTGCCCAAAAGAGCTTACACTCTACAAGGAGTAACATATAAAGCAATCAGTAACCGATACAAGAGGGGAAGAGAGCCCTGCCCAAAAGAGCTTACAATCTACCGGCCCAAGGAGATCTGGGAATCATAATGGGAGGTATTATTATTATTATTAACATTTATTTATAAAGCGCCAACATATCCCGCAGCGCTGTACAATAAGTGGGTTTCATACATTGGGCATACAGAGTAACATATAAAGCAATCAGTAACCGATACAGGAGGGGAAGAGAGCCCTGCCCAAAAGAGCTTACACTCTACAAGGAGTAACATATAAAGCAATCAATAACCAATACAAGAGGTGAAGAGAGCCCTGCCCAAAAGAGCTTACACTCTACAAGGAGTAACATATAAAGCAATCAATAACCAATACAAGAGGTGAAGAGAGCCCTGCCCAAAAGAGCTTACACTCTACAAGGAGTAACATATAAAGCAATCAGTAACCGATACAGGAGGGGAAGAGAGCCCTGCCCAAAAGAGCTTACACTCTACAAGGAGTAACATATAAAGCAATCAATAACCAATACAAGAGGTGAAGAGAGCCCTGCCCAAAAGAGCTTACACTCTACAAGGAGTAACATATAAAGCAATCAGTAACCGATACAGGAGGGGAAGAGAGCCCTGCCCCAAAGAGCTTACACTCTACAAGGAGTAACATATAAAGCAATCAGTAACCGATACAGGAGGGGAAGGGAGCCCTGCCCAAAAGAGCTTACAATCTACAAGGAGTAACATATAAAGCAATCAATAACCGATACAGGAGGGGAAGAGAGCCCTGCCCAAAAGAGCTTACACTCTACAAGGAGTAACATATAAAGCAATCAATAACCGATACAGGAGGGGAAGAGAGCCCTGCCCAAAAGAGCTTACAATCTACAATAACTAGGGTTCCATGCATCCCTAACATTAACATTTAGTATCATGCAGATGGTGCTCTTTTGAGACAATTTGCAATTGGTCTTCATTTTTTTTTGTCTGTGTTTTTTTTTTTGTAATTATTTAGCTTTTTGTTCAGCAGCTCTCCAGTTTGGAATTTCTGCAGCTATCTAGTTGCTAGGGTCCCAATTACCCCAGCAACCAGGCAGTGGTTTGAGCGAGAGACTAATATATTTATAAGGGAGGGGCTGAATAGAAAAAGAAGTAATAAAAAGTAACAATAACATTGTAGCCTGACAGAGCAATAGTTTAAACCACCCCTTTAATGTTGTGATGCGCCCCCCTATGCCCCCTGAAGGTGGACGATGTTGGGCTAAACGACCGAATTAAAATGGCGGGTATATGGCTGTTGGACTGAGGAGCTGATGTGGCCCCTGATCTGCCGGGAAAATAAACCTGCCCGATTGAGATCTGTCCAATTTTGGGGTGAGCCGTCGGGAGTGCCCATACACGGACAGATCTCAATTGGTCAATAGGAACCCAAGTTCTATTTCAGAGTTTGTGACCCTTTCGTACAGTTTCAACCTTCGGATCATTGTGTTCTGACTGCATCGCTTGCTTTATTAACCGTCTCCTACAGTTCCCTCATCTCCATCCGCTCAGTGTATTTCCCCCATCGATCACGTCGGCTCTCTCTGTCTCTCTATATTACGGCCCATTTCCTATATTGGTGTCATCGAGAAGCTCATTCTGTAGCAGCGACTTTCCCTGCGCCCGTCTGGCACATTCCATTCCCCACAATAATAACCGACCCTTTATGTGTCTCTGAGCTACTGAGCGGCTTCCCTGCCCCATCCGGCACCGGCACCGGCCTCTCCCTGCTACCCACCGGGCCTGTCCTACTGCTAGCTATGGAACTATAGCGGGGTGACTGTTACCCCATTGTTTCTATATATCTGTAACCTTGTTATGGGCTAAGGGGGCCCAGCCTGAAGGCCAGTTAGGGGGGGATTTGGGGTGAGTGCTTATTTGTGCCCTGGGTACCCCTGGAACTATAGCGGGGTGACTGTTACCCCATTGTTTCTATATATCTGTAACCTTGTTATGGGCTAAGGGGGCCCAGCCTGAAGGCCAGTTAGGGGGGGATTTGGGGTGAGTGCTTATTTGTGCCCTGGGTACCCCTGGAACTATAGCAGGGTGACTGTTACCCCAATGTTTCTATATATCTGTAACCTTGTTATGGGCTAAGGGGGCCCAGCCTGAAGGCCAGTTAGGGGGGGATTTGGGGTGAGTGCTTATTTGTGCCCTGGGTACCCCTGGAACTATAGCGGGGTGACTGTTACCCCAATGTTTCTATATATCTGTAACCTTGTTATGGGCTAAGGGGGCCCAGCCTGAAGGCCAGTTAGGGGGGGATTTGGGGTGAGTGCTTATTTGTGCCCTGGGTACCCCTGGAACTATAGCGGGGTGACTGTTACCCCAATGTTTCTATATATCTGTAACCTTGTTATGGGCTAAGGGGGCCCAGCCTGAAGGCCAGTTAGGGGGGGATTTGGGGTGAGTGCTTATTTGTGCCCTGGGTACCCCTGGAACTATAGCAGGGTGACTGTTACCCCAATGTTTCTATATATCTGTAACCTTGTTATGGGCTAAGGGGGCCCAGCCTGAAGGCCAGTTAGGGGGGGATTTGGGGTGAGTGCTTATTTGTGCCCTGGGTACCCCTGGAACTATAGCAGGGTGACTGTTACCCCAATGTTTCTATATATCTGTAACCTTGTTATGGGCTAAGGGGGCCCAGCCTGAAGGCCAGTTAGGGGGGGATTTGGGGTGAGTGCTTATTTGTGCCCTGGGTACCCCTGGAACTATAGCAGGGTGACTGTTACCCCAATGTTTCTATATATCTGTAACCTTGTTATGGGCTAAGGGGGCCCAGCCTGAAGGCCAGTTAGGGGGGGATTTGGGGTGAGTGCTTATTTGTGCCCTGGGTACCCCTGGAACTATAGCAGGGTGACTGTTACCCCAATGTTTCTATATATCTGTAACCTTGTTATGGGCTAAGGGGGCCCAGCCTGAAGGCCAGTTAGGGGGGGATTTGGGGTGAGTGCTTATTTGTGCCCTGGGTACCCCTGGAACTATAGCGGGGTGACTGTTACCCCAATGTTTCTATATATCTGTAACCTTGTTATGGGCTAAGGGGGCCCAGCCTGAAGGCCAGTTAGGGGGGGATTTGGGGTGAGTGCTTATTTGTGCCCTGGGTACCCCTGGAACTATAGCAGGGTGACTGTTACCCCAATGTTTCTATATATCTGTAACCTTGTTATGGGCTAAGGGGGCCCAGCCTGAAGGCCAGTTAGGGGGGGATTTGGGGTGAGTGCTTATTTGTGCCCTGGGTACCCCTGGAACTATAGCAGGGTGACTGTTACCCCAATGTTTCTATATATCTGTAACCTTGTTATGGGCTAAGGGGGCCCAGCCTGAAGGCCAGTTAGGGGGGGATTTGGGGTGAGTGCTTATTTGTGCCCTGGGTACCCCTGGAACTATAGCGGGGTGACTGTTACCCCAATGTTTCTATATATCTGTAACCTTGTTATGGGCTAAGGGGGCCCAGCCTGAAGGCCAGTTAGGGGGGGGATTTGGGGTGAGTGCTTATTTGTGCCCTGGGTACCCCTGGAACTATAGCGGGGTGACTGTTACCCCAATGTTTCTATATATCTGTAACCTTGTTATAGGCTAAGGGGGCCCAGCCTGAAGGCCAGTTAGGGGGGGATTTGGGGTGAGTGCTTATTTGTGCCCTGGGTACCCCTGGAACTATAGCAGGGTGACTGTTACCAGAATGCTTGGGACCTTGGCTTTTTGGGTAGGAACATAAAAAACCCAATTGAGTATCGGGTCGGGGGGGTGGATTATACTGACTGGGAGTGAGGATACTGATAGTATAACAGGACACTAAGGGAAAGGCTTTGATTGACTTGCCAGGAGCAGAGGGTTTAATGTGATAATTCCTCTCCTTTTGATATTTCATGCTAATTAATGTAATTATGAAACAGATATTTTTCCAGTCAATTTCCCTCATTCTTCTGGAATCTTGAAGAGTCGGTGTATTCACTATCACTGCTATAACGGAGAACTCTCTCTCACAGCGAGATGCTAGGGTCCCCCTTGGCCCATTCTTTTATTTTTGCCAAATTAATTTTTTATCCGCTTCATTAACGTATGTAAATATATTTAAATTGCCGCTTTGTATACAAGGTATCTTTCTGTCCCGATGAACCAAATCATCTCATACAAATGACCCCCCCAGATTAGGGAGCTCTTTGGATGTCTCTTTTAAAAGTCACCGAAGCCAAAACCTTCCGGCGAAGACGCGGGCAGATAACGCGCCCCCCAAGGGGATCGAACGCTAAAGGGGAGAATGGCGGTCCCCGCGGAACGCAAGCGATACGGAGACTTTATCAGCGCGAGCAGATGAGCCTTATTGTTGGATATCAATGTTAAGGTTACTAATTAAATGCGAAGTCGTAACAGCGAAACAAAGGGATCGGAATCTTTGTCTGTTTATCTTAATTAAAATCGCAGCATTTCATAACGTTGTCATTTTTCCGCCCCTCGCGTTTAATACGACAAAAAAAACACTCGCCTCCAAAGTCGTTTTAATTGAAAAAGTGCAAAGTTAACACGTTAATGAAGCTTTAATCAGACGGGAGATCGTCGGAGCTTTGAGTAATGGCATTAATGGGGGCGCGGCAATAACCGCGAGAATGGGAAAGCGAAAGCGAATTCTGCAAATTGTTTTAGTGTTTCTCTGATATTTGTATAGATGATCGTTACATGCAGACTGGGCCATCGGGGCACTGGGGAAAAACACGGTGGCCCAGAACCAATCCATGCCGGCGCTCCCCCGGCCGCCGGTGTCCCTCCTCTGGTGCGTTGAAAGTGGGAGGACGTTGGGTAAGTGGCGAGGGCCCCTGTTAAGGGTGCAGGGAACACGGCGGGGGCACCTTGGGGGTTGCGGGGCCCCTGGGGCGTTGGGCTTGCACCCCCAGTCCGACCCTGAATGCAGCAAGGGGAAGTGTCGAAGAGTCCATAGAAGGGTCTCCAGGGGCCCCGCTACCCCCAAGGTGCCCCTGCCGTGTCCCCTGCACCCTCCACAGGGGCCCTCGCCACTTGCCCAAAGTCCTCCCACTTTCAACGCGCCACGGGAGGGACACCGGTGCCCAACAGGGGGGCACACCAAGTTTTTTCCCAGTGCCCCGGTGGCCCAGACCCAATCCATGCTGGTGCTCCCCCAGCCATTGGTGTCCCTCCCCTGGCGCATTGAAAGTGGGAGGACGTTGGGCAAGTGGCGGGGGCCCCTGTGGAGGGTGCAGGGGACACGGCGGGGGCACCTTGGGGGTTTCGGGGCACATGGAGCGGAAGACCCTTTGGGCTTTGCACCCCCAGTCCGACCCTGAATGCAGCAGGGGGAAGCACCGAAGATTCCAGCACAGAGTCCATAGAAGGAATTAATTCCGGAGCGGAAATATCCATTTGATAAATGTAAATCGAGAGGCAGATTCTGTGCCAAAGGGGAAGCAAACGTTGTTTTCAAAAATAGATTTTTCATTTTGCATCAAATTTGACATCTTTTTTGGTGTGAGATTAAACACTTTGATAGACACGTAACAGACACTTTATCTAGGGATCATTCGTTAATGCAATCACATATTAATAACATTCATTGTAGAGAGTGATATTCTGAGACAAGTTGCAATTGGCCTTCATTTTTTATTATTTATGGTTTTTTTAATTTTTTTTTTGGTTCAGCAACTTTCTAGTTTGGAATCTGGTTGCTAGGATCCAAATTACCCTAGCAACCAGGCAGTAGTTTGAGTGAAAGATATATTTATAGAAAAAGACCTGAATATAAAAATAAGTAATAAAAAGTAACAATAACAATAAAACTGGAGCCTCACAGAGCAATAGGTTTTTGGCTGCCGGGGTCAGTGACCCCCATTTCAAAGTTGCAAAGAGTCAGAAGAAGGCAAATAATAATAAAAACAATAAAATAATAAAAAATGAAGACCAATTAAATGTTGTTATGAATTGGCAAATTGAAGTTAGCTTTTTGTTTACCAGCTCTCCAGTTTGTAATTTTAGCAGCTATCTGGTTGCTAGGGTCCAAAGAAGCATGGCAACCAGGTAGTAAATTGAATGAGAGACTGGAATATAAATAGGAGAGGAAGTTACATTGCCTTTGGGGGAGGGGGCAGGGAGAAGCGTCTGCTGGCAACATGGGTGGGGGCCCTTAGATGGCAACCCTGGTTGGGCCCCTAACACCCCAATGTAATAGAAGTAATAGAATTTTAGAATTCTGATGTTATTCCCATGTCGGCCATTATTTAATTTTCCTTCCATTTTAAAAGAAACCATTTTATAAACTGATTATTCCCCCCCCCCCCCCCCTACAATGACGGAAATCCATCAAAAAGAATATAATTTGTACAGTTGTTTATAAATAGGGACCCCAAATTCGGCTGATTTCATCCCAACCCCATAATAAAGAGCTGTGATTGGCTGAATCTGGCTAATGATCTTGACATTCGGCCAATAAAAGCTGATTAATAACAAATATCCCCCTTATCGAGTTGCAGGGGGGTAGAACTTGCATTTCCAGCCGCAGTTTCCCGGCCCCCGAGGAGCAGAAGACTCTGATCACTGGCGCTTATCTAACTGACTGAGTATTGTTCAACATCCCCGACAGCACGAGGGACACAGATACAATCGTTACACTCACTCACTTCCATTTTGTTCAAATCGCAAAACAAATCTCCAATCGCTTTTTATAAACGCTATTTATTTATTGTTTTGTACTTTTCCCAGACATCGTCTTCCCCTGCGTTCCTTGTGTTCCCCCGGGGCTAAAGGTTTCTGATATAAACCAATGTCCCACTGTTTTACCCGACACCACCCTAAAGTCACATGACTGCGAGAAAGTTGAAAGACCCACGAAACAGCGAATATACAACAAACCGACTGTGAAAAAGTATGGGACCTGTTATCCAGAATGCTTGGGATGTGGGGCATTCCGTAATTTGGTCTACTAAAAATCATTTAACCATTAAATAAACCCAATAGGATTGTTCTGCCCCAATAAGGGGTAATTATATCTTAGTTGGGATCAAGTACAGGTACTGTTTTATTATTACAGAGAAAAGGGAATCATTTAACCATGAAATAAACCCAATAGGGCTGTTCTGCCCCAATAAGGGGTAATTATATCTTAGTTGGGATCAAGTACAGGTACTGTTTTATTATTACAGAGAAAAGGGAATCATTTAACCATTAAATAAACCCAATAGGGCTGTTCTGCCCCAATAAGGGGTAATTATATCTTAGTTGGGATCAAGTACAGGTACTGTTTTATTATTACAGAGAAAAGGGAATCATTTAACCATTAAATAAACCCAATAGGGCTGTTCTGCCCCAATAAGGGGTAATTATATCTTAGTTGTGATCAAGTACAGGTACTGTTTTATTATTACAGAGAAAAGGGAATCATTTAACCATTAAATAAACCCAATAGGGCTGTTCTGCCCCAATAAGGGGTAATTATATCTTAGTTGTGATCAAGTACAGGTACTGTTTTATTATTACAGAGAAAAGGGAATCATTTAACCATTAAATAAACCCAATAGGGCTGTTCTGCCCCAATAAGGGGTAATTATATCTTAGTTGGGATCAAGTACAGGTACTGTTTTATTATTACAGAGAAAAGGGAATCATTTAACCATGAAATAAACCCAATAGGGCTGTTCTGCCCCAATAAGGGGTAATTATATCTTAGTTGGGATCAAGTACAGGTACTGTTTTATTATTACAGAGAAAAGGGAATCATTTAACCATTAAATAAACCCAATAGGGCTGTTCTGCCCCAATAAGGGGTAATTATATCTTAGCTGGGATCAAGTATCGCTGCCTTATTCAGCTGGACCCTAAAATAGTGGATTGGGCGCATCCCCAGACCAAACCCCCCCAGCAGTCGCCGCATATCGGAATGCAGGGCATACAGAGCCTTATTCAGAACAGATCTTGGGATTCTGCTAACATCTCCCGTAAATATAAAATATTAAATTATACAGATTTGGGTCTTTACTGACAAACCCAATGCTATTCACTGAAATCCAATTACTGGGACCCTCCCATTCCTGGATGGGGGGAGAGCTGCGTCTGCAGTGGAATCTTCCATTGTGCAGTTCCGGTAGGTAAGTAAGTGGCGCGGCCGTCACTCCGGCTATTTCTGAGCGCTAAATAAATCATTGTCAGGAACAAATTGTTCACTCACCTGTCGAGCCGATGGACCAAGTAATGTTGAGGTTGAAGTTGTTGGACGCATTAATTGAAATATCCAAATTCTTATTTGACTAGTGGGAGAAATAACAGAGAGGGAAAGTAACAGTTATATTACAGGTAATTATATAGAACTGTCAGTATATATATAACTCAAACAGCAGCAGCGGCGGCAGCAACATCCTATATATATTCCTAGCTTCTATTCATATACAGAGTGAGATAACGATGTATTAAGGGTTCCAGAATATGATACATAGGATAATGTGCCCCCTACTGTAAATGATAAGGATATTAGAAGTCACTGAGGGGTTCTGTGCCCATATAAAGGCACAAGGCTGCAGGCTGAGTTATACAGGGAACTCTGAGTATCACTCATGTATTATAAGGGATAATGTACCCCCTACTGTAAATGATAAGGATATTAGCAGTCACTGAGGGGTTCTGTGCCCCCCATATAAAGGCACAAGGCTGCAGGCTGAGTTATACAGGGAACTCTGAGTATCACTCATGTATTATAAGGGATAATGTACCCCCTACTGTAAATGATAAGGATATTAGCAGTCACTGAGGGGGTCTGTGCCCATATAAAGGCACAAGGCTGCAGGCTGAGTTATACAGGGAACTCTGAGTATCAATCATGTATTATAAGGGATAATGTACCCCCTACTGTAAATGATAAGGATATTAGCAGTCACTGAGGGGTTCTGTGCCCCCCATATAAAGGCACAAGGCTGCAGGCTGAGTTATACAGGGAACTCTGAGTATCACTCATGTATTATAAGGGATAATGTACCCCCTACTGTAAATGATAAGGATATTAGCAGTCACTGAGGGGTTCTGTGCCCATATAAAGGCACAAGGCTGCAGGCTGAGTTATACAGGGAACTCTGAGTATCACTCATGTATTATAAGGGATAATGTACCCCCTACTGTAAATGATAAGGATATTAGCAGTCACTGAGGGGTTCTGTGCCCCCCATATAAAGGCACAAGGCTGCAGGCTGAGTTATACGGGGAACTCTGAGTATCACTCGTGTATTATAAGGGATAATGTACCCCCTACTGTAAATGATAAGGATATTAGCAGTCACTGAGGGGTTCTGTGCCCCCCATATAAAGGCACAAGGCTGCAGGCTGAGTTATACAGGGAACTCTGAGTATCAATCATGTATTATAAGGGATAATGTACCCCCTACTGTAAATGATAAGGATATTAGCAGTCACTGAGGGGTTCTGTGCCCCCCATATAAAGGCACAAGGCTGCAGGCTGAGTTATACAGGGAACTCTGAGTATCACTCATGTATTATAAGGGATAATGTACCCCCTACTGTAAATGATAAGGATATTAGCAGTCACTGAGGGGTTCTGTGCCCCCCATATAAAGGCACAAGGCTGAGTTCAGGAGGTACAGGCACTACCCTGGGGGTACAGGGGTGAAAAGTACTGGGATTTTATGTCTGTTTATTGTGTGTGTTTTTCAAAGCTTCTAGGAAACAATCCACATTACCCTGCAGGCTCTGGTTTTATGATTATAATGGAATATAAAGCCATTTCCTATTGGTGCACTAAAAGCATATGCTAAGGAGTCTGGGTGCGTTGCACTTATTCCTGCACGGGGGAAGAGTGCGGCTTTTACTGCGATCATCTGGAATATAATGCGGGTTTTTGCACAAACAGATGCAGGTTATTATATTTCTGCAATTCAGCGATATATCATTTATTGCAGTTTTTACATCCTGGAAAAAAACGGCAGAACAATTGAAGTTCTTAGTTGCTCCAGTGTCGGAGAGAGGCAGACAGACAGGGTGCTGGGAGTTGCAGTTCAACGGGAGTGGGAGGGGGGCAACCGGGGGCAATGTATATATCATATCATAACAACTGGGGGGCCGCAGGGTGGAAACCCCCCAAATAATAATAATAATTAATAATCATCCCCAAATTCACTCATCTTTACCTGGAGCCGAGTAACCAGCCAGTGTTTCCAGGTAAAGAGATAACGGCTCTGACATTTGGCGGAAATGCACAATCGATAATGTCCTGCTGTAAAAACTCCCCGGCAAATCCTGCCATGGCCACTAATTACCTAACGAGCTCTACTAATATTGCCGGGATCATTAAACCCCACGTTCATATCAGCAAACAACTTGCCTGCATGTAAAAGGGCACCATGTCACGGTCAGGGGTATTTAAAGGGGAAGTTTCCCTTTATATCATCGTTTAATATGTTGTAGACATTGACAATTAGCAATTGGTCTTCATTTTTTATGGTTTTTTAATGGTTAAGCTTTGTTGTTCAGCAGGTATTTGAGCAGCTATCTGGTTGCTAGGGTCTTTTTCTACCCTAGTAACCAGGCAGTGGTTTGGAAATATGAATAGTAGAAGGCCTGCACCGAAATATAAGTAATAAATATTAAAAGCAATAGTTCTTGGCTGCCGGGGTCAGTGACCCCCATTTGAAAGCTGGAACGAGACAGGCAAATAATTCAAAAACTATAAAAAATAAATAATGAAGACCAATTGCAAAGCTGCTGGTAATGGGACATTCTATAACATACTCAAAGTTAATGTAGAGGCAAACCAGAAGGCTGGGTATACGTCCTCCATGTTGGGGGAAGGCCTGCTGAGGATATTGGGAGTTGTAGTTCAGCAACCAATGGAGTGTCCCCATTTCCTACTATCATTTCCCAACACCAAATGTGGTGGAAAATCACGGTTTTGACCACACCCACAAACAGAACATAACGTGCTCCCACTGGCTGGAAATAGAAATTCTCCCCGCCCCCGTGCCCCATACTTGCCCCATTGGTCGCTCACCTGCTCGGGGTTGGCAATGAAATTAATGGCGGTGTGGTACTTGTCCTCTTCTTGTACCAGGCTGAACGTGAACTGGTAGTCAATCAGGAGGCTGTCTGTAAGTATAGGAACACATATAACCATGAACATCTAATTATAAGGTAATAATGATTTTATTGTAATGAACATGGTACGTTCCACTGAATGACCAATCCTCTTAGCTTTTTATTCTAACAGAGACCTGTACCAAAGATTCCATTCCATTGGATAATAAAACCCATGTCCCTTCCCAGAGGCTATTATCCCCCCACTGCTACTATAGGCACCATCTCTCCCTACTATACCTGCTATCCCACAGCCCCAGTCCCTTCCCAGAGGCTATTATCCCCCCACTGCTACTATAGGCACCATCTCTCCCTACTATACCTGCTATCCCACAGCCCCAGTCCCTTCCCAGAGGCTATTATCCCCGCACTGCTACTATAGGACCATCTCTCTCTACCATTATACCATCTTATCTCTC